>NC_138135.1:63124241-63380809 GCF_964188305.1 Podarcis bocagei
GCCGGTTAAGTTTTTGAGGGCTGATTTCTTGTCCTGTGATAAAAAGCCTTCTGTTTCGAGTGCCAAACCTTTCAGGAGAGCATTTTCAAGCTTTTGGCACCATTTTTGAGTGAATTGCCAAAAGTCAAATTTTTGCTGAAATTGTGACCCCGGGGCTTAGGGATTTTTTGAAAAAAATATTTTCTGCCGGTTAAGTTTTTCAGGGCTGATTTCTTGTCCTGTGATAAAAAAGCCTTCCGTTTCGAGTGCTAAACCTTTCAGGGGAGCATTTTCAACCAGTTGGCACCATTTTTGAGTGAATTGCCAAACGTCAAATTTTTGCTGAAATTGTGACCCCGGGGGTTTGGGATTTCTTCAAAAAAATATGTTCTGCCGCTTAAGTTTTTGAGGGCTGATTTCTTGTCCCGTGATAAAAAGCCTTCCGTTTCGAGTGCTAAACCTTTCAGGAGAGCATTTTCAAGCTTTTGGCACCATTTTTGAGTGAATTGCCAAACGTCAGATTTTTGCTGAAATTGTGACCCCGGGGCTTAGGATATTTTCAAAAAAATATTTTCTGCCGGTTAAGTTTTTGAGAGCTGATTTCTTGTCCCGTGATAAAAAACCTTCCGTTTCGAGTGCTAAACCTTTCAGGAGAGCATTTTCAAGCTTTTGGTACCATTCTTGATTTCTCCAAAAAAATATTTTCTGCCGGTTTACTTTTTGAGGGCTGATTTCTTGTCCTGTGATAAAAAGCCTTCCGTTTCGAGTGCCAAACCTTTCAGGAGAGCATTTTCAAGCTTTTGGCACCATTTTTGAGTGAATTGCCAAACGTCAAATTTTTGCTGAAATTGTGACCCCGGGGGTTAGGGATTTTTTCAAAAAAATATTTTCTGCCGGTTAAGTTTTTGAGGGCTGATTTCTTGTCCCGTGATAAAAAAACTTCCGTTTCGAGTGCTAAACCTTTCAGGAGAGCATTTTCAAGCTTTTGGCAGCATTTTTGAGTGAATTGCCAAAAGTCAGATTTTTGCTGAAATTGTGACCCCGGGGCTTAGGGATTTTTTCAAAAAAATATTTTCTGCCGGTTAAGTTTTTGAGGGCTGATTTCTTGGCCCGTGATAAAAAACCTTCCGTTTCGAGTGCTAAACCTTTCAGGGGACATTTTCAAGCTTTTGGCACTATTTTTGAGTGAATTGCCAAAAGTCAGATTTTTGCTGAAATTGTGACCCCGGGGCTTAGGGATTTTTTGAAAAAAATATTTTCTGCCGGTTAAGTTTTTCAGGGCTGATTTCTTGTCCTGTGATAAAAATGCCTTCCGTTTCGAGTGCTAAACCTTTCAGGGGAGCATTTTCAACCAGTTGGCACCATTTTTGAGTGAATTGCCAAAAGTCAGATTTTTGCTGAAATTGTGACCCCGGGTCTTAGGATTTTTTCAAAAAAATATTTTCTGCCGGTTAAGTTTTTGAGAGCTGATTTCTTGTCCCGTGATAAAAAACCTTCCGTTTCGAGTGCTAAACCTTTCAGGAGAGCATTTTCAAGCTTTTGGTACCATTTTTGATTTCTTCAAAAAAATATTTTCTGCCAGTTAACTTTTTGAGGGCTGATTTCTTGTCCTGTGATAAAAAGCCTTCTGTTTCGAGTGCCAAACCTTTCAGGGGAGCATTTTCTAGCTTTTGGCACCATTTCTGAGTGAATTGCCAAAAGTCAGATTTTTGCTGAAATTGTGACCCCGGGGCTTAGGGATTTTTTCAAAAAAATATTTTCTGCCGGTTAAGTTTTTGAGGGCTGATTTCTTGTCCCGTGATAAAAAGCCTTCCGTTTCGAGTGCTAAACCTTTCAGGAGAGCATTTTCAAGCTTTTGGCACCATTTTTGAGTGAATTGCCAAAAGTCAGATTTTTGCTGAAATTGTGACCCCGGGGCTTAGCGATTTTTTCAAAAAAATATTTTCTGCCGCTTAAGTTTTTGAGGGATGATTTCTTGTCCCATGATAAAAAGCCTTCCGTTTCGAGTGCTAAACCTTTCAGGAGAGCATTTTCAAGCTTTTGGTACCATTTTTGATTTCTTCAAAAAAATATTTTCTGCCAGTTAACTTTTTGAGGGCTGATTTCTTGTCCTGTGATAAAAAGCCTTCTGTTTCGAGTGCCAAACCTTTCAGGGGAGCATTTTCTAGCTTTTGGCACCATTTCTGAGTGAATTGCCAAAAGTCAGATTTTTGCTGAAATTGTGACCCCGGGGCTTAGGGATTTTTTCAAAAAAATATTTTCTGCCGGTTAAGTTTTTGAGGGCTGATTTCTTGTCCCGTGATAAAAAGCCTTCCGTTTCGAGTGCTAAACCTTTCAGGAGAGCATTTTCAAGCTTTTGGCACCATTTTTGAGTGAATTGCCAAAAGTCAGATTTTTGCTGAAATTGTGACCCCGGGGGTTAGGGATTTTTTCAAAAAAATATTTTCTGCGGGTTAGGTTTTTGAGGGTGGATTTCTTGTCCTGTGATAAAAAGCCTTCTGTTTCGAGTGCTAAACCTTTCAGGGGAGCATTTTCAAGCTTTTGGCAAAATTTTTGAGTGAATTGCCAAACGTCAAATTTTTGCTGAAATTGTGACCCCGGGGGTTAGGGATTTCTTCAAAAAAATATGTTCTGCCGTTTAACTTTTTGAGGGCTGATTTCTTGTCCTGTGATAAAAAGCCTTCTGTTTCGAGTGCCAACCTTTCAGGGGAGCATTTTCAAGCTTTTGGCACCATTTTTGAGTGAATTGCCAAAAGTCAGATTTTTGCTGAAATTGTGACCCCGGGGCTTTGGGATTTTTTCAAAAAATATTTTCTGCCGGTTAAGTTTTTGAGGGCTGATTTCTTGTCCTGTGATAAAAAGCCTTCTGTTTCGAGTGCCAAACCTTTCAGGAGAGCATTTTCAAGCTTTTGGCACCATTTTTGAGTGAATTGCCAAAAGTCAAATTTTTGCTGAAATTGTGACCCCGGGGCTTAGGGATTTTTTGAAAAAAATATTTTCTGCCGGTTAAGTTTTTCAGGGCTGATTTCTTGTCCTGTGATAAAAAAGCCTTCCGTTTCGAGTGCTAAACCTTTCAGGGGAGCATTTTCAACCAGTTGGCACCATTTTTGAGTGAATTGCCAAACGTCAAATTTTTGCTGAAATTGTGACCCCGGGGGTTTGGGATTTCTTCAAAAAAATATGTTCTGCCGCTTAAGTTTTTGAGGGCTGATTTCTTGTCCCGTGATAAAAAGCCTTCCGTTTCGAGTGCTAAACCTTTCAGGAGAGCATTTTCAAGCTTTTGGCACCATTTTTGAGTGAATTGCCAAACGTCAGATTTTTGCTGAAATTGTGACCCCGGGGCTTAGGATATTTTCAAAAAAATATTTTCTGCCGGTTAAGTTTTTGAGAGCTGATTTCTTGTCCCGTGATAAAAAACCTTCCGTTTCGAGTGCTAAACCTTTCAGGAGAGCATTTTCAAGCTTTTGGTACCATTCTTGATTTCTCCCAAAAAATATTTTCTGCCGGTTTAGTTTTTGAGGGCTGATTTCTTGTCCTGTGATAAAAAGCCTTCCGTTTCGAGTGCCAAACCTTTAAGGAGAGCATTTTCAAGCTTTTGGCACCATTTTTGAGTGAATTGCCAAACGTCAAATTTTTGCTGAAATTGTGACCCCGGGGGTTAGGGATTTTTTCAAAAAAATATTTTCTGCCGGTTAAGTTTTTGAGGGCTGATTTCTTGTCCCGTGATAAAAAAACTTCCGTTTCGAGTGCTAAACCTTTCAGGAGAGCATTTTCAAGCTTTTGGCAGCATTTTTGAGTGAATTGCCAAAAGTCAGATTTTTGCTGAAATTGTGACCCCGGGGCTTAGGGATTTTTTCAAAAAAATATTTTCTACCGGTTAAGTTTTTGAGGGCTGATTTCTTGGCCCGTGATAAAAAACCTTCCGTTTCGAGTGCTAAACCTTTCAGGGGACATTTTCAAGCTTTTGGCACCATTTTTGAGTGAATTGCCAAAAGTCAGATTTTTGCTGAAATTGTGACCCCGGGGCTTAGGGATTTTTTGAAAAAAATATTTTCTGCCGGTTAAGTTTTTCAGGGCTGATTTCTTGTCCTGTGATAAAAATGCCTTCCGTTTCGAGTGCTAAACCTTTCAGGGGAGCATTTTCAACCAGTTGGCACCATTTTTGAGTGAATTGCCAAAAGTCAGATTTTTGCTGAAATTGTGACCCCGGGGCTTAGGGATTTTTTCAAAAAAATATTTTCTGCCGCTTAAGTTTTTGAGGGCTGATTTCTTGTCCCGTGATAAAAAGCCTTCCGTTTCGAGTGCTAAACCTTTCAGGAGAGCATTTTCAAGCTTTTGGCACCATTTTTGAGTGAATTGCCCAAAGTCAGATTTTTACTGAAATTGTGACCCCGGGTCTTAGGATTTTTTCAAAAAAATATTTTCTGCCGGTTAAGTTTTTGAGAGCTGATTTCTTGTCCCGTGATAAAAAACCTTCCGTTTCGAGTGCTAAACCTTTCAGGAGAGCATTTTCAAGCTTTTGGTACCATTTTTGATTTCTTCAAAAAAATATTTTCTGCCAGTTAACTTTTTGAGGGCTGATTTCTTGTCCTGTGATAAAAAGCCTTCTGTTTCGAGTGCCAAACCTTTCAGGGGAGCATTTTCTAGCTTTTGGCACCATTTCTGAGTGAATTGCCAAAAGTCAGATTTTTGCTGAAATTGTGACCCCGGGGCTTAGGGATTTTTTCAAAAAAATATTTTCTGCCGGTTAAGTTTTTGAGGGCTGATTTCTTGTCCCGTGATAAAAAGCCTTCCGTTTCGAGTGCTAAACCTTTCAGGAGAGCATTTTCAAGCTTTTGGCACCATTTTTGAGTGAATTGCCAAAAGTCAGATTTTTGCTGAAATTGTGACCCCGGGGCTTAGCGATTTTTTCAAAAAATATTTTCTGCCGCTTAAGTTTTTGAGGGATGATTTCTTGTCCCATGATAAAAAGCCTTCCGTTTCGAGTGCTAAACCTTTCAGGAGAGCATTTTCAAGCTTTTGGTACCATTTTTGATTTCTTCAAAAAAATATTTTCTGCCGGTTTACTTTTTGAGGGCTGATTTCTTGTCCTGTGATAAAAAGCCTTCCGTTTCGAGTGCCAAACCTTTCAGGAGAGCATTTTCAAGCTTTTGGCACCATTTTTGAGTGAATTGCCAAACGTCAAATTTTTGCTGAAATTGTGACCCCGGGGTTTAGGGATTTTTTCAAAAAAATATTTTCTGCCGGTTAAGTTTTTGAGGGCTGATTTCTTGTCCCGTGATAAAAAACCTTCCGTTTCGAGTGCTAAACCTTTCAGGGGAGCATTTTCAAGCTTTTGGCAGCATTTTTGAGTGAATTGCCAAAAGTCAGATTTTTGCTGAAATTGTGACCCCGGGGCTTAGGGATTTTTTCAAAAAAATATTTCCTGCCGGTTAAGTTTTTGAGGGCTGATTTCTTGTCCCGTGATAAAAAACCTTCCGTTTTGAGTGCTAAACCTTTCAGGAGAGCATTTTCAAGCTTTTGGCAGCATTTTTGAGTGAATTGCCAAACGTCAGATTTTTGCTGAAATTGTGACCCCAGGGTTTAGGGATTTCTTCAAAAAAATATTTTCTGCCGTTTAACTTTTTGAGGGCTGATTTCTTGTCCTGTGATAAAAAGCCTTCTGTTTCGAGTGCCAAACCTTTCAGGGGAGCATTTTCAACCAGTTGGCACCATTTTTGAGTGAATTGCCAAAAGTCAGATTTTTGCTGAAATTGTGACCCCGGGGCTTAGGGATTTTTTGAAAAAAATATTTTCTGCCGGTTAAGTTTTTCAGGGCTGATTTCTTGTCCTGTGATAAAAATGCCTTCCGTTTCGAGTGCTAAACCTTTCAGGGGAGCATTTTCAACCAGTTGGCACCATTTTTGAGTGAATTGCCAAAAGTCAGATTTTTGCTGAAATTGTGACCCCGGGGCTTAGGGATTTTTTCAAAAAAATATTTTCTGCCGCTTAAGTTTTTGAGGGCTGATTTCTTGTCCCGTGATAAAAAGCCTTCCGTTTCGAGTGCTAAACCTTTCAGGAGAGCATTTTCAAGCTTTTGGCACCATTTTTGAGTGAATTGCCCAAAGTCAGATTTTTACTGAAATTGTGACCCCGGGTCTTAGGATTTTTTCAAAAAAATATTTTCTGCCGGTTAAGTTTTTGAGAGCTGATTTCTTGTCCCGTGATAAAAAACCTTCCGTTTCGAGTGCTAAACCTTTCAGGAGAGCATTTTCAAGCTTTTGGTACCATTTTTGATTTCTTCAAAAAAATATTTTCTGCCAGTTAACTTTTTGAGGGCTGATTTCTTGTCCTGTGATAAAAAGCCTTCTGTTTCGAGTGCCAAACCTTTCAGGGGAGCATTTTCTAGCTTTTGGCACCATTTCTGAGTGAATTGCCAAAAGTCAGATTTTTGCTGAAATTGTGACCCCGGGGCTTAGGGATTTTTTCAAAAAAATATTTTCTGCCGGTTAAGTTTTTGAGGGCTGATTTCTTGTCCCGTGATAAAAAGCCTTCCGTTTCGAGTGCTAAACCTTTCAGGAGAGCATTTTCAAGCTTTTGGCACCATTTTTGAGTGAATTGCCAAAAGTCAGATTTTTGCTGAAATTGTGACCCCGGGGCTTAGCGATTTTTTCAAAAAAATATTTTCTGCCGCTTAAGTTTTTGAGGGATGATTTCTTGTCCCATGATAAAAAGCCTTCCGTTTCGAGTGCTAAACCTTTCAGGAGAGCATTTTCAAGCTTTTGGTACCATTTTTGATTTCTTCAAAAAAATATTTTCTGCCGGTTTACTTTTTGAGGGCTGATTTCTTGTCCTGTGATAAAAAGCCTTCCGTTTCGAGTGCCAAACCTTTCAGGAGAGCATTTTCAAGCTTTTGGCACCATTTTTGAGTGAATTGCCAAACGTCAAATTTTTGCTGAAATTGTGACCCCGGGGTTTAGGGATTTTTTCAAAAAAATATTTTCTGCCGGTTAAGTTTTTGAGGGCTGATTTCTTGTCCCGTGATAAAAAACCTTCCGTTTCGAGTGCTAAACCTTTCAGGGGAGCATTTTCAAGCTTTTGGCAGCATTTTTGAGTGAATTGCCAAAAGTCAGATTTTTGCTGAAATTGTGACCCCGGGGCTTAGGGATTTTTTCAAAAAAATATTTCCTGCCGGTTAAGTTTTTGAGGGCTGATTTCTTGTCCCGTGATAAAAAACCTTCCGTTTTGAGTGCTAAACCTTTCAGGAGAGCATTTTCAAGCTTTTGGCAGCATTTTTGAGTGAATTGCCAAACGTCAGATTTTTGCTGAAATTGTGACCCCAGGGTTTAGGGATTTCTTCAAAAAAATATTTTCTGCCGTTTAACTTTTTGAGGGCTGATTTCTTGTCCTGTGATAAAAAGCCTTCTGTTTCGAGTGCCAAACCTTTCAGGGGAGCATTTTCTAGCTTCTGGCACCATTTCTGAGTGAATTGCCAAAAGTCAGATTTTTGCTGAAATTGTGACCCCGGGGCTTAGGGATTTTTTCAAAAAAATATTTTCTGCCGGTTAAGTTTTTGAGGGCTGATTTCTTGTCCTGTGATAAAAAGCCTTCTGTTTCCATCGCCAAAGCTTTCAGGGGAGCAATTGCAACCGGTTGGCACCATTTTTGAGTGAATTGCAAAAGTCAGATTTTTGCTGAAATTGTGACCCCGGGGCTTAGGGATTTTTTCAAAAAAATATTTTCTCCCGGTTAAGTTTTTGAGGGCTGATTTCTTGTCCCGTGATAAAAAGCCTTCCGTTTCGAGTGCCAAACCTTTCAGGAGAGCATTTTCAAGCTTTTGGCACCATTTTTGAGTGAATTGCCAAAAGTCAATTTTTTGCTGAAATTGTGACCCCGGGGCTTAGGGATTTTTTCAAAAAAATATTTTCTGCCGGTTAAGTTTTTGAGGGCTGATTTCTTGTCCCGTGATAAAAAGCCTTCCGTTTCGAGTGCTAAACCTTTCAGGAGAGCATTATCAAGCTTTTGGTACCATTTTTGATTTTTTAAAAAAAATATTTTCTGCCGGTAAACTTTTTGAGGGCTGATTTCTTGTCCTGTGATAAAAAGCCTTCTGTTTCCATCGCCAAAGTTTTCAGGGGAGCATTTGCAACCGGTTGGCACCATTTTTGAGTGAATTGCCAAAAGTCAGATTTTTGCTGAAATTGTGACCCCGGGGGTTAGGGATTTCTTCAAAAAAATATTTTCTGCCGGTTAAGTTTTTGAGGGCTGATTTCTTGTCCCGTGATAAAAAGCCTTCCGTTTCGAGTGCTAAACCTTTCAGGAGAGCATTTTCAAGCTTTTGGCACCATTTTTGAGTGAATTGCCAAAAGTCAGATTTTTGCTGAAATTGTGACCCCGGGGCTTAGGGCTTTTTTCAAAAAAATATTTTCTGCCGGTTAAGGTTTTGAGGGCTGATTTCTTGTCCCGTGATAAAAAGCCTTCCGTTTCGAGTGCTCAACCTTTGAGGAGAGCATTTTCAAGCTTTTGGTACTATTTTTGATTTCTTCAAAAAAATATTTTCTGCCGGTTAACTTTTTGAGGGCTGATTTCTTGTCCTGTGCTAAAAAGCCTTCCGTTTCGAGTGCCAAACCTTTCAGGAGAGCATTTTCAAGCTTTTGGCAAAATTTTTGAGTGAATTGCCAAACGTCAAATTTTTGCTGAAATTGTGACCCCGGGGGTTAGGGATTTCTTCAAAAAAAAATATTCTGCCGTTTAACTTTTTGAGGGCTGATTTCTTGTCCTGTGATAAAAAGCCTTCTGTTTCGAGTGCCAAACCTTTCAGGAGAGCATTTTCAAGCTTTTGGTACCATGTTTGAGTGAATTGCCAAAAGTCAGATTTTTGCTGAAATTGTGACCCCGGGGCTTAGGGATTTTTTCAAAAAAATATTTTCCCCCGCTTAAGTTTTTGAGGGCTGATTTCTTGTCCTGTGATAAAAAGCCTTCTGTTTCGAGTGCCAAAACTTTCAGGAGAGCATTTTCAAGCTTTTGCCACCATTTTTGAGTGAATTGCCAAAAGTCAGATTTTTGCTGAAATTGTGACCCCGGGGGTTAGGGATTTTTTCAAAAAAATATTTTCTGCCGGTTAAGTTTTTGAGGGCTGATTTCTTGTCCCGTGATAAAAAGTCTTCCGTTTCGAGTGCTAAACCTTTCAGGAGAGCATTTTCAAGCTTTGGGCACCATTTTTGAGTGAATTGCCAAAAGTCAGATTTTTTCTGAAAGTGTGACCCCGGGGGTTAGGGATTTTTTCAAAAAAATATTTTCTGCCGGTTAAGTTTTTGAGGGCTGATTTCTTGTCCTGTGATAAAAAGACTTCTGTTTCCATCGCCAAAGCTTTCAGGGGTGCATTTGCAACCGGTTGGCACCATTTTTGAGTGAATTGCCAAAAGTCAGATTTTTGCTGAAATTGTGACCCCGGGGGTTAGGGATTTTTTCAAAAAAATATTTTCTGCCAGTTAAGTTTTTGAGGGCTGATTTCTTGTCCTGTGATAAAAAGCCTTCTGTTTCGAGTGCCAAACCTTTCAGGAGAGCATTTTCAAGCTTTTGCCACCATTTTTGGGTGAGATGCCAAAAGTCAGATTTTTGCTGAAATTGTGACCCCGGGGGTTAGGGATTTCTTCAAAATATCTTTTTCTGCCTGTTAAGTTGTCGAGGGCTGATTTCTTGTCCTGTGATAAAAAGACTTCTGTTTCGATCGCCAAACCTCTCAGGGGAGCATTTGCAACCGTTTGGCACCATTTTTGAGTGAATTGGAGAATGTCAGATTTTTAGGAAATTGTGACCTCGGGCCTTAGGGGTTTTTTTTTTCAAAAAAAATTTTTTCTGGCAGTTAAGTTTTTGAGGGCTGATTTCTTGTCCTGTGATAAAAAGCCTTCTGTTTTGAGTGCCAAACCTTTCAGGAGAGCATTTTCAAGCTTTTGGTACCATGTTTGAGTGAATTGCCAAAAGTCAGATTTTTGCTGAAATTGTGACCCCGGGGCTTAGGGATTTTTTCAACAAAATATTTTCCGCCACTTAAGTTTTTGAGGGCTGATTTCTTGTCCTGTGATAAAAAGCCTTCTGTTTCGAGTGCCAAACCTTTCAGGAGAGCATTTTCAAGCTTTTGCCACCATTTTTGAGTGAATTGCCAAAAGTCAGATTTTTGCTGAAATTGTGACCCCGGGGCTTAGGGATTTTTTCAAAAAAATATTTTCTCCCGGTTAAGTTTTTGAGGGCTGATTTCTTGTCCCGTGATAAAAAGCCTTCCGTTTCGAGTGCTAAACCTTTCAGGAGAGCATTTTCAAGCTTTGGGCACCATTTTTGAGTGAATTGCCAAAAGTCAGATTGTTGCTGAAAGTGTGACCCCGGGGCTTAGGGATTTTTTCAAAAAAATATTTTCCGCCGCTTAAGTTTTTGAGGGCTGATTTCTTGTCCTGTGATAAAAAGCCTTCTGTTTCGAGTGCCAAACCTTTCAGGGGAGCATTTTCAAGCTTTTGCCACCATTTTTGAGTGAATTGCCAAAAGTCAGATTTTTGCTGAAATTGTGACCCCGGGGCTAAGGATTTTGTCAAAAAAATATTTTCTGCCGGTTAACTTTTTGAGGGCTGATTTCTTGTCCTGTGATAAAAAGCCTTCTGTTTCGAGTGCCAAACCTTTCAGGAGAGCATTTTCAAGCTTTTGGCACCATTTTTGAGTGAATTGCCAAAAGTCAAATTTTTGCTGAAATTGTGACCCCGGGGCTTAGGGATTTTTTCAAAAAAATATTTTCCGCCGCTTAAGTTTTTGAGGGCTGATTTCTTGTCCTGTGATAAAAAGCCTTCTGTTTCGAGTGCCAAACCTTTCAGGAGAGCATTTTCAAGCTTTTGCCACCATTTTTGAGTGAATTGCCAAAAGTCAGATTTTTGCTGAAATTGTGACCCCGGGGCTTAGGGATTTTTTCAAAAAAATATTTTCTCCCGGTTAAGTTTTTGAGGGCTGATTTCTTGTCCCGTGATAAAAAGCCTTCCGTTTCGAGTGCCAAACCTTTCAGGAGAGCATTTTCAAGCTTTTGGCACCATTTTTGAGTGAATTGCCAAAAGTCAGATTTTTGCTGAAATTGTGACCCCGGGGCTTAGGGATTTTTTCAAAAAAATATTTTCTGCCGGTTAAGTTTTTGAGGGCTGATTTCTTGTCCTGTGATAAAAAGCCTTCCGTTTCGAGTGCTAAACCTTTCAGGAGAGCATTTTCAAGCTTTTGGCACCATTTTTGAGTGAATTGCCAAAAGTCAGATTTTTGCTGAAATTGTGACCCCGGGGCTTAGGGCTTTTTTCAAAAAAATATTTTCTGCCGGTTAAGGTTTTGAGGGCTGATTTCTTGTCCCGTGATAAAAAGCCTTCCGTTTCGAGTGCTCAACCTTTGAGGAGAGCATTTTCAAGCTTTTGGTACCATTTTTGAGTGAATTGCCAAAAGTCAGATTTTTGCTGAAATTGTGACCCCAGGGGTTAGGGATTTCTTCAAAAAAATATTTTCTGCCGGTTAAGTTTTTGAGGGCTGATTTCTTGTCCCGTGATAAAAAGCCTTCCGTTTCGAGTGCTAAACCTTTCAGGAGAGCATTTTCAAGCTTTTGGCACCATTTTTGAGTGAATTGCCAAAAGTCAGATTTTTGCTGAAATTGTGACCCCGGGGCTTAGGGCTTTTTTCAAAAAAATATTTTCTGCCGGTTAAGGTTTTGAGGGCTGATTTCTTGTCCCGTGATAAAAAGCCTTCCGTTTCGAGTGCTCAACCTTTGAGGAGAGCATTTTCAAGCTTTTGGTACCATTTTTGATTTCTTCAAAAAAATATTTTCTGCCGGTTAACTTTTTGAGGGCTGATTTCTTGTCCTGTGCTAAAAAGCCTTCCGTTTCGAGTGCCAAACCTTTCAGGAGAGCATTTTCAAGCTTTTGGCAAAATTTTTGAGTGAATTGCCAAACGTCAAATTTTTGCTGAAATTGTGACCCCGGGGGTTAGGGATTTCTTCAAAAAAAAATATTCTGCCGTTTAACTTTTTGAGGGCTGATTTCTTGTCCTGTGATAAAAAGCCTTCTGTTTCGAGTGCCAAACCTTTCAGGAGAGCATTTTCAAGCTTTTGGCACCATTTTTGAGTGAATTGCCAAAAGTCAGATTTTTGCTGAAATTGTGACCCCGGGTCTTAGGGATTTTTTCAAAAAAATATTTTCTGCCGGTTAAGTTTTTGAGGGCTGATTTCTTGTCCTGTGATAAAAAGCCTTCTGTTTCCATCGCCAAACCTTTCAGGGGTGCATTTGCAACCGGTTGGCACCATTTTTGAGTGAATTGCCAAAAGTCAGATTTTTGCTGAAATTGTGACCCCGGGGCTTAGGGATTTTTTCAAAAAAATATTTTCTCCCGGTTAAGTTTTTGAGGGCTGATTTCTTGTCCCGTGATAAAAAGCCTTCCGTTTCGAGTGCTAAACCTTTCAGGAGAGCATTTTCAAGCTTTGGGCACCATTTTTGAGTGAATTGCCAAAAGTCAGATTTTTGCTGAAAGTGTGACCCCGGGGGTTAGGGATTTTTTCAAAAAAATATTTTCTGCCGGTAAAGTTTTTGAGGGCTGATTTCTTGTCCTGTGATAAAAAGACTTCTGTTTCCATCGCCAAAGCTTTCAGGGGTGCATTTGCAACCGGTTGGCACCATTTTTGAGTGAATTGCCAAAAGTCAGATTTTTGCTGAAATTGTGACCCCGGGGGTTAGGGATTTTTTCAAAAAAATATTTTCTGCCAGTTAAGTTTTTGAGGGCTGATTTCTTGTCCTGTGATAAAAAGACTTCTGTTTCCATCGCCAAAGCTTTCAGGGGTGCATTTGCAACCGGTTGGCACCATTTTTGAGTGAATTGCTAAAAGTCAGATTTTTCCTGAAAGTGTGACCGGGGGTTAGGGATTTTTTCAAAAAAATATTTTCTGCCAGTTAAGTTTTTGAGGGCTGATTTCTTGTCCTGTGATAAAAAGCCTTCTGTTTCGAGTGCCAAACCTTTCAGGGGAGCATTTTCAAGCTTTTGGCACCATTTTTGAGTGAATTGCCAAAAGTCAGATTTTTGCTGAAATTGTGACCCCGGGGCTTAGGGATTTTTTCAAAAAAATATTTTCTGCCGGTTAAGTTTTTGAGGGCTGAATTCTTGTCCTGTGATAAAAAGCCTTCTGTTTCGACCGCCAAACCTCTCAGGGGAGCATTTGCAACCGTTTGGCACCATTTTTGAGTGAATTGCAGAATGTCAGATTTTTTAGGAAATTGTGACCTCGGGCCTTAGGGGTTTTTTTTTTCAAAAAAATTTTTTTCTGGCAGTTAAGTTTTTGAGGGCTGATTTCTTGTCCTGTGATAAAAAGCCTTCTGTTTCGAGTGCCAAACCTTTCAGGAGAGCATTTTCAAGCTTTTGGTACCATGTTTGAGTGAATTGCCAAAAGTCAGATTTTTGCTGAAATTGTGACCCCGGGGCTTAGGGATTTTTTCAAAAAAATATTTTCCGCCGCTTAAGTTTTTGGGGGCTGATTTCTTGTCCCGTGATAAAAAGCCTTCTGTTTCGAGTGCCAAACCTTTCAGGAGAGCATTTTCAAGCTTTTGCCACCATTTTTGAGTGAATTGCCAAAAGTCAGATTTTTGCTGAAATTGTGACCCCGGGGGTTAGGGATTTTTTTAAAAAAATATTTTCTGCCGGTTAAGTTTTTGAGGGCTGATTTCTTGTCCCGTGATAAAAAGCCTTCCGTTTCGAGTGCTAAACCTTTCAGGAGAGCATTTTCAAGCTTTGGGCACCATTTTTGAGTGAATTGCCAAAAGTCAGATTTTTGCTGAAAGTGTGACCCCGGGGGTTAGGGATTTCTTCAAAATATCTTTTTCTGCCGGTTAAGTTGTCGAGGGCTGATTTCTTGTCCTGTGATAAAAAGACTTCTGTTTCGACCGCCAAACCTCTCAGGGGAGCATTTGCAACCGTTTGGCACCATTTTTGAGTGAATTGCAGAATGTCAGATTTTTTAGGAAATTGTGACCTCGGGCCTTAGGGGTTTTTTTTTTCAAAAAAATTTTTTTCTGGCAGTTAAGTTTTTGAGGGCTGATTTCTTGTCCTGTGATAAAAAGCCTTCTGTTTCGAGTGCCAAACCTTTCAGGAGAGCATTTTCAAGCTTTTGGTACCATGTTTGAGTGAATTGCCAAAAGTCAGATTTTTGCTGAAATTGTGACCCCGGGGCTTAGGGATTTTTTCAAAAAAATATTTTCCGCCGCTTAAGTTTTTGAGGGCTGATTTCTTGTCCTGTGATAAAAAGCCTTCTGTTTCGAGTGCCAAACCTTTCAGGAGAGCATTTTCAAGCTTTTGCCACCATTTTTGAGTGAATTGCCAAAAGTCAGATTTTTGCTGAAATTGTGACCCCGGGGGTTAGGGATTTTTTCAAAAAAATATTTTCTGCCGGTTAAGTTTTTGAGGGCTGATTTCTTGTCCTGTTATAAAAAGACTTCTGTTTCGAGTTCCAAACCTTTCAGGAGAGCATTTTCAAGCTTTTGGCACCATTTTTGAGTGAATTGCCAAAAGTCAGATTTTTGCTGAAATTGTGACCCCGGGGCTTAGGGATTTCTTCAAAAAAATATTTTCTGCCGGTTAACTTTTTGAGGGCTGATTTCTTGTCCTGTGATAAAAGACTTCTGTTTCCATCGCCAAAGGTTTCAGGGGAGCATTTGCAACTGGTTGACACCATTTTTGAGTGAATTGTCATAAGTCATATTTTTGCTGAAATTGTTACTCCGGGGCTTAGGGATTTCTTCAAAAAACTATTTTCTCCAGGTTAAGTTTTTGAGGGCGGATTTCTTGTCCTGTGATAAAAACCCTTCTGTTTCGAGTGCCAAACCTTTCAGGAGAGCATTTTCAAGCTTTTGGCACCATTTTTGAGTGAATTGCCAAAAGTCAGATTTTTGCTGAAATTGTGACCCCGGGGCTTAGGGATTTTTTCAAAAAAATATTTTCTGCCGGTAAAGTTTTTGAGGGCTGATTTCTTGTCCTGTGATAAAAAGCCTTCTGTTTCGTGTGCCAAACCTTTCAGGAGAGCATTTTCAAGCTTTTGGCACCATTTTTGAGTGAATTGCCAAAAGTCAGATTTTTGCTGAAATTGTGACCCCGGGGGTTAGGGATTTTTTCAAAAAAATATTTTCTGCCGGTTAAGTTGTTGAGGGCTGATTTCTTGTCCTGTGATGAAAAGCTTTCTGTTTTGACCGCCAAACCTCTCAGGGGAGCATTTGCAACCGTTTGGCACCATTTTTGAGTGAATTGGAGAACGTCAGATTTTTGCTGAAATTGTGACCCCGGGGCTTAGGGATTTTTTCAAAAAAATCTTTTTCTGGCGCTTAAGTTGTCGAGGGCAGAATTCTTTTCCTGTGATAAAAAGCCTTCTGTTTCGACCGCCAAACCTCTCAGGGGAGCATGTGCAACCGTTTGGCACCATTTTTGAGTGAATTGCGAAAGTCAGGTTTTTTTATGAAATTGTGACCCCGGGGCTTAGGGATTTTTTCAAAAAAAGGTTTTTCTGCTGGTTAAGTTGACAAGGGCTGATTTCTTGTCCTGTGATAAAAACCTTCTGTTTCAACCGCCAAACTTCTCAGGGGAGCATTTGCAACCCTTTGGCACCATTTTTGAGTGAATTGGAGAACGTCAGATTTTTGATGAAATTGTGACCCCGGGGCTTAGGCATTTTTTCAAAAAAACCTGAATCCATTCTGGAAGTCCGTTCGAAAACCAAAGCATTCCAAAAGCAAGGCGCGCTTTCTCATAGAAAGTAATGCAAAACAGATTCATCCGTTCCAGACTTTTAAAAACAACCCCTAAAACAGCAATGTAACATTAATTTTACTATCTAACGAGACCATTGATCCATAAAATGAAAGCAACAATCAGTGTACTGCACTATAAAATACATAAGACAGTACTGTAGATGATTAAAAAATAATAATCTTACCTGTACTGATGATAGTCGTTGCTTTTATTCCTTTCCGCAGTCACACAATCAATCAGTCAGTAGGTGAACTGGGTTCCACACAGTCACAAAAACAAATTAACCGCAAAAGCTGCAAAAACAAAAGCACCAAACTTAATTCGTACCGGAAGTCCTTTTGACTTCCAAAATGTTTGAAAACCAAGGCGCAACTTCTGATTGGTGCTGGTGCCCCGGAAACAATAGCCGACATCCACATTGGATGTGTGGCTTCCGAAAAGTGTTCGAAAACCCGAACACTTACTTCTGGGTTTTTGATGTTTGAGAACCAAAGTGTTTGAGAGCCGAGGTATCACTGTACTCCACTTTGAGTATTTCCACCTTGTGAAGCAAATAACTGTGCTGCAGCATTGAAAAGTGGTGCCAAGATTAAGACTGAATGATATTGAATCTCAGATTTTGTTTTTTATTCTATTGTGCACTTCTATATTGCAGACTCATATAAAAATATATCTATGTGGCGTACAAAATGTCACCTGCAATCCAAACTGCATATTAAATAAAATCTGAGCAAAGTACAGAAAAGGAACATAAGTACAAAATAGGTGACAGAACAAGAAACTTATAAGATCAATATAGCTTGCTGAAATAACCAAGTGTTAAGCTCGCACCTAAAGCCCATTACAGTGACAGATTGATTTCACTGGGTTTCATTGCCTATTGGCTATAATTTTTATTCTCTGTATTCATCTCGTTTAGCCTAAGAAAGCTGTATGCCTCATATTAGTTGGATAGCTAATCTAAACTATAAGAAGCCAGCACAGTTTACACTGGGATAAATTATACCAGCGCAATTTACCCCATTCAAGAGCAGGTCTATTGCTGGTTGACCGGGCAGAGGGAAAACACTTAAAAAAGAGTTTGATTTACTGTATTTTGCGCCCCATAGGATGCTCCAGCCCATAGGACGCACCTAGGTTTTTTTTGGGGGGGGGAATAAAGAAAAAAAATTATTTCCCCCCCAGGTGCGGGGCTGGAAGAACCAGGTGGGGGAACAGTGGGAAGGCACTCTCTGCCTCCCCGCTGTCCCCCGAGCTTGTGGGGCTGGCGATGGGGAGAAGTGCGCTGATCCCAGGACTGCAGGCAGCTCTGTGCGGCCATCGGGAGCGGGGCGGGGCTTCGCCCCCGGCTCCCGGTGGCCGCGCAGAGCTGCGCTGATCCAGGGACGGCAGGCCGCTCTGCGCCGCCATCTGGAGCGGGGCGGGACTTAGCGCCCCGCTCCGTATGGCGGCGCAGATCTGCCTGCTGTCCCGGGACGGCAGGCAGCTCCGCACCGCCATTGGGAACGGGGCAGGAGTTAGCGCCCCGCTCCCGATGGCGGCGCAGATCTGCCTGCAGTCCCGGGACTGCAGGCAGCTCTGCGCCGCCATCCGGAGCGGGGCGGGACTTAGCGCCCCGCTCCCGATGGACACACAGAGCTGTCCTGAGCCGGGGACTGCAGGCAGCTCTGCGCAACCCTCGGAGCCGGTCTCCCGAGGGTTGCGCAGAGCTTCCTGAAGCCTGCATTCGCCCCATAGGACGCACCCAGATTTCCCCTTCATTTTTGGAGAGGAAAAAGTGTGTCCTATAGGGCGAAAAATACGGTAATCCACCCTTTTTTCCAGGATATCTTCTTCTAGGGTTCTAGGTTGTTACGGAAATTACAGGGTGGGGGACCCTTCTTTTAAGTTGTTAAATGTTACAAACATTATAGCTGAATGTATCCTTTCGACTTGACAGCTCAGGGAAGATACCTACCTTTATAAATCATATAAAATCAACTCCTTTGCTAGTTTCCTCCATTCCAACGCTGTTTTGCCCTGGGGAAAAGGACTCTTTCCCCCTGCCACCTCCCCAAGCGTTAGGAGATGTATACACACCAGGAAGTGCCCAGAGGTGACAATTGCTGAGCTGATTGTTGGCCAAGGAAAGCCTAATCCCATCACCAGACTTGCCTAGGTGTCCATACATGCAAAGGAAGTTCTATTGTACTTTGGGTGGTGGGACTCGAGGTGTTTGCCTATGCCAGGCATGGCCAAACTTGGCCCTCCAGCTGTTTTGGGACTACAATTACCACCATCCCTGACCACTGGTCCTGTTAGCTAGGGATGAAGGGAGTTGTAGTCCCAAAACAGCTGGAGGGCCAAGTTTGGCCACCACTGGCCAATGCTAATCTTATACCTGGGTCTTGCCCTGACATGTCTGCTCATGCTAATCTTGTACCAAGGACTTGCCTGGACATGATTGCCAAGATTGAACTAGGGTAGCTCCTGTCTAAAAAGGGGAAAGGGACCCCTGACAATTAGGTCAAGTCGCAGACGACTCTGGGGTTGTGGTGCTCATCTCGCTTTATTGGCCAAGGGAGCCAGTGTTTGTCCACAGACAGTTTTTCCGGGTCATGTGGCCAGCATGACTAAGCCACTTCTGGCAAACCAGAGCAGCACACGGAAACACCATTTACCTTCCCGCCAGAGCGGTACCTATTTATCTACTTGCACTTTGATGTGCTTTCAAACTGCTAGGTGGGCAGGAGCAGGGACCGAGCAACGGGAGCTCACCCCATCATGGGGATTCAAACTGCCGACCTTCTGATAGGCAAGCCCCAGGCTCTGCGCCACCTACATCCAACCCCTGTCCACCCCTCCCCTTTTGTGACATGTCAGTGATGTAGCAATGATGTATCGATGCTGTATGAACTGTATTCTGGGATATGGCGGTAAAGTTTTAAAAGTGAATGTCGCCCCATGCTCAGGGTTCTTACTGCTGTTGGAACCTGTTGCGCAACAGTAAAGGATCCAAGTCTACTGACTGCTGTTTCGTTCCAAATTACTTGGCTGAAATTTCCTTCTTTTACTGACTGCATGGACCTGCGAGGGACTTGTACCCCGATGAGCTGGGCTGTTGAGTAGTCTCTCAACCCAGAATTTTCCTCATCAAGGTCATGTGACCAAGCTGAATGGAGTTTGTGTAGAATAAGGGGTAAATCTCACTCTGCCGAATCCCAATCCCACAATGCCCCTTTTTCAGGACTTACCCTGTCCGTGAATCAGACAGTTTTAGCCGAGTCATGATGGACAGCAGGTTGAGTCGGTGGAAGAAGATTGGAGAAAATTTAAAGTATATCTTCAAAAATATTGTAAAATTAAGGACTGTTAGAAAGGTGTTGGAAAAAGAAAATTAGGTAGTTTTGGTAGATATGAGATAAAGGATTAAGTAAAAATGAGTTGATGAATGTGATGAAAGAGCGGACGTTAAACTATATTATTTTAAATTAAATTATTTAAATGAAAATAAGGTTGGAAGGATTTGCTGAAAAAACGATTTGAATTAGAATACAAAATTGGGAGGTGAGAGGAGGTCAAGGAAATAAGTAAAGGAAGAAAGCTATGTAAAGGTTTAATCTGTTCTTTTTTATATATAAAAAATTTAATTGAATGTATTTTTATACCTTTTTTCTCTTTTTCTGTTACTGTTGTATTCTTTTTTATATTATGTATTGTTCTTTTTTCTTTTTGAAACCTTAAACCTTGAATAAATATCATATAAAATAAAAAAAATGATGGACAGCAGGTTGAGCTGGGATGAGGGACTTTGCTCTTGCCATCAGTTTTTGGGTTTGAATTGCCCCCTTTGTTACACATGGCTCTTCTGAGCATGGAGAAACTCTTAAGAGATCAAACTCTGTTTAAATGTTTTATACATCATTGCAGACCCTCCAAGTGTCCCTATTTTCCAGGGACAGTCCCAGATTTACAGAAGCCATCCTAGCTTCTCATTTGACCCCAGAATAGCCCACTTTTCCTTAAAGGTAAAGGGACCCCTGACCATTAGGTCCAGTCGTGGCCGACTCTGGGGTTGCGGCACTCATCTTGCTTTATTGGCCGAGGGAGCCAGCGTACAGCTTCCGGGTCATGTGGCCAGCATGACTAAGCCACTTTCTGGTGAACCAGAGCAGCGCACAGAAACACCATTTACCTTCCCGCTGGAGCGGTACCTATTTATCTACTTGCACTTTGGGGCGAGCTTTCGAACTGCTAGGTTGGCAGGAGCAGGGACTGAGCAACAGGAGCTTCGCAGGGATTCGAACCTCTGACCTTCTGATTGGCAAGCCCTAGGTTCTGTGGTTTAACCCACAGCGCCACTCACGTCCCTATTTTCATCAGTGAAATGTTGGAGGGTACGGAGTTACCCAACCCCCAAGCCCTCTGAAGGCAATCCTGTATAGGGAAGTTTTTTTAAAAAATGTTTACTGGCTTTTTACGTTTTCATATATGTTGTAAGTTGCCCAGAGCAGCTGGGGCAACCCAATCAGATGGGCAGGGTATAAATAGTAAATTTATTATTATGGAATAGGACGTCCCTATTTTAATCAGAGAAATGTTGGAGGGTATGTCATTGTTTGAAACAGCTGTGCGGACAGGATTTGATTTCCATTTTTAAAGATTCATCCTGCCCATAACTTTGGAGATTGAGATTTTTAAGAAGGGAAATATATTGTGTTCACTTTTATTTGCTCTTGTTATAACACTTGCGTAAGCTAATTGACCCTGAAGGGGGTCACCAACTAGAGAAGTGCAAGATATGCCATTTTAATAGGAACCCACTGGGTGGCAGTGTGAGAGCAGGAAAAACTTAGTTCTCAACCAGCCCTCCAAATTATTTCTGAACGTCTACCTTAAGGTTAACAAAACTGTTTTACGCAAGACCTTTCAGTGAACTCCTGCTAAGTACTGACAACATAAGTCTATGGCATGCTGATGTGTTGAGGAGCAGGAGTTGTTGTTGTTGTTGTTGTTAGTCATACCTCTTGAGGTGCCCGCCTCGAGTGGCAGAAACCGCAAAGGCAGCTCTTCCCCCCTCTGCTGTTAGCAGAGAAGCAAAAGTAGTGCCAGTTTCCGGTGAAATCTTGCACAGCACACAAAATCTTAGAGATTTTGGCAAAATTTGTCAGGAGTGTGTGCAGGAGCCAGGCCCTGTGACCAATAGGACTTTGCAGGACTGGGGCCTTCCTAAGTTTGTTCTGAAGAGGCAAGTCACAGCCACACAGCTTGAGGCCGATTGGTAACTCACAGCACCTGGTGGCAAGAGCTGGGAAGGGATATAAGGTCAGCATTTCCCTTTGGCTCTTTGCCACAGCAACACATTCGCTGCCTTGCTGCATTTGGCTCCTTGACTCCTTGCTTCCTGACCCTCGGACCCTTGATTTCCTGACTCCTGGCTTCTGGACTCCCATTCCTGCTCCCACCCCACCATCTTGCCCCCAGTCCCGATGTCCCCAGCCGGGACTTCGATCGCCCGCTAACCAGACCGTGGCAAAATTGCATGAGATCTCACAGGAAACCAGTGCCTCACAGGTGCTACCATGCAACACAGGTAAAAAAGGCACAGCAAGGTGAGGGGGCATAGAATCATAGAATAGAATCATAGAATCATAGAGTTGGAAGAGACCACAAGGGCCATCGAGTCCAACCCCCTGCCAAGCAGGAAACACCATCAGAGCACTCCTGACATATGGTTGTGGGCAGCACGTTCCTGCTTCAACTCTAGCAGCAAAATGGGACGCACTTCCCCTATATTTCTATGTAGCAGCAGAATTTTATCATAATTCTAGGAGCGTTTAGCAAAAAGCACTGGGTGGAATTCGATGTCTCACTATGATGAACATTCCATCTACGCAAACATATCAGCTTGCCAGATGGAAGGACCACTCTCCTCCTCTGTTGCTGTTCCATGGGTTCTCCTGAGGCTCCCAGAACCAATTTTGGGGATGCAGGGAGGCATGCAGCGGGAGGAAGGGAAGGGAAGCTTTTTTTATATATATAATGATATTTATTGAAAAAAGATTTTTTTAAAATTACAAAGAAAAAAACACAAAATTACAAAGAAAAAAGACAAAAACAGAAAAAGAAAAAATAAAACCATCATTTTCAAATTCTCCACTTTCATTACCTTCTTTCCATGACCTCCTCCTCCTCCTCCCATCTCTTGTATCTTGAATAATAATTGTCACAGCAAATCCTTTCCATAATTCATAATATTCTGTCCTTACATTACCTTACTCTGTTTTCATCTTATCTTATAAAAAGTCTTAAAACTTAAAACTTAAATCTTATTTTTACCAGCTTCTCATAACCATTACCTTTTTACCTAATTCTTTAAACATTTTTACAAGAGCCAAGTAATTTCATTTCAACATTTTTCCAACGTTCATAAAACATTTCTAATGATAAAAAAAGAGAATAGAAACAATCCAATCTTCTTCCAGCATCCCCTCCCCCCGATCCCAGGATTGTCAGTCCTTTTTATCCCATTGGTCTGGCACATTAACCTGGTGATCTTGGGAAGGGAAGCTTTGGGCTTGTTGGGCATGGGAGATGAGCAAGTAAGACATGCAGGGGGCACACAGAGAGACACACATCAAGGAAAGGTCAGCTCAAGTGTACCTGGGCTTCAATACGAATTGAGCAAGGCTACAGTTCTCAAGTTGGATTAAAGCTGGATCAGTGGAAATTGCATCAAAGGGCAGCATTTCACAAGAAACCACAAACGCCTTTGGATTGTGGCTAAAGTTACGTGTACACAGAGTAAAAAAGCAGCAGTGAGAGCACACTGAATCCAAAGTAATAATAATAATAATTATAATAATAATAATTTTTTATTTATACCCCGCCCTCCCCAGCCAAGGCCGGGCTCAGAGCGGCTTACAAGCAATAATAAAAACAAGATGAGTGATTACAACTTAAAAACAAAAATAAAATACAACATTAAAATAATGGAACATTAAAATATTAAAATGGAGCCTCATTGCAGGAGAAGGAAAAGAAAAAAGAAAAAGGGGGCGGAGGGAATCAAATTGGCTCCAATCCAAAGGCCAGGCGGAACAACTCTGTCTTACAGGCCCTGCGGAAAGAGATCAGATCCTGCAGGGCCCTGGTCTCATGAGACAGAGCGTTCCACCAAGTTGGGGCCAGTGCTGAAAAGGCCCTGGCTCTGGTTGAAGCCAATCTAACTTCCTTAGGGCCTGGGACCACTAGGGTGTTGTTATTTATGGACCTTGAGGCTCTCCGTGGGGCATACCAGGCGAGGCGGTCCCGTAGGTACGAGGGTCCTAGGCCGTGAAGGGCTTTAAAGGTCAAAAGCAGCACCTTAAATCTGACCCTGTACTCCACCGGGAGCCAGTGCAGCTTGAAAAGCACTGGATGAATATACTCCCATGGCAGAGACGCTGTGAGGAGCCTCGCTGCAGCATTCTGTACCCGCTGGAGTTTCTGGGACAGCTTCAAGGGCAGCCCCGCGTAGAGCGAGTTACAGTAGTCAAGCCTGGAGATGACTGTCGCATGGATCACTGTGGCCAGGTCGGGGCGGGAAAGGTAAGGAAAGTGATGTAAACAGTGATGTGTACACAACTGACGTTCCATGGGGTCAGACTCCCCTTCTTAGGAGGACAATAGTGGGAGAAGCAACGACCTTCAGGGCTGGCTCCAGAAGTACAAGAGAAGCCCCCCAGAAGAGCCAGTATCCCTTCTTACAGACAAAAGCACGTTTTCAAACAGTGCATGGTTATTTTGTGTCTTTTTCTTTGGCAATCACTCCTAGCCAAGTAAGATTGTCTTCCATAAACATGGTTTTAACAGTGAGTCCGTAAGTGGCTGTGGAGGCCAATTCTGGGTCCACACGTCCTTCCACAGTGGAGATATAGGTTTCTGAGTGGAAGTTGATCACGGTGAGGGTTTGCCAAGCGTGCCTTCCTCTTAGCACGTGTCTCCCTTTTGTCCTGAGTTCATCTTCAAAACTCATGACACCTTTGGTAAAGGCTGTTCTCCAACTGGAGCGCTCGCAGGCCAGTGTCTCCCAGTTGTTGGTGTTTGTACTATATTTTTTAAGATTTGCCTTGAGACAGTCTTTCAATTTCTTTTGTTGACCACCAGCATTACACTTTCCATTTTTAAGTTTGGAATAGAGTAGTTGCTTTGGAAGACGATAATCAGGCATCTCCACAACATGACCAGTCCAACAAAGTTGATGTTGAAGAATCATTGCTTCAACACTGGTGATCTTTGCTTCTTCTAGTACGCTGGCATTAGTTTGCCTGTCTTCCCAGGTGATGTGTAACATTTTTCGGAAACACTGTTGATGGACTCTTTCGATGAGTTGGAGATGGCATTTATAAGTGGTCCATGTTTCACAAACGTACAGTAATTCAGTACCAAAAGATGTGGTGATGGTGGCCACCGACGTAGATGGCTTTCGATGGGACTTAGCCTTATGCTCCATGAATGTATCAATATCAGTGTTTACTAGTCATAATGACTATATACTACATTCAGAATCAGTGACAGGATGCCTCCAAATACGAATTACAGGGGAATAACCATGGAAGAGGCCTGCACTCCCTGTGTTCTGCTCATGGGCTTCCCCATAGACATCTAGTTGACCTCTTCTGGACTAGAAGGATCTTTGTTCTGAACCAGCAGGGTTCTTCTCATGACTATAAGACACCCAGGGTCGAGGTCACACATAGTTAATCAGCCTCAGTGAATACATGTGTGCTGTGTGTGTGCATGAACAGGTGCGTGCAAGACTAGGCAGTGTTCCACCTATTCAATATGCACACCTGATTCAACCCACTGAAGGCCTCATAGAACCTTCACTGTTTCTGAAAGAGAGGGTCTCTTTTGAAGAAGGCACATGCTAAATGTTAGGAGGAACTCCTTGTCAGTGGCTCCTCTTTTCTCCTTTTCTACCTGTTCACTCTGCCTTGAATTCATTGTTGAAACTGTCATGGCATGTAAATCTTTTAGTACCAGGACGAACTTAGATTATTATTTCCATCTTGGGATTCTCCTTGCACTCATGCTGTCATCCTTTGCATGCCACTTTCAGACATCCGGGAAGAAACATGGAAGGCTCATCAGGATGCGAACAAAGTTGTGCCATTGCCCATGTGAGCATTTCAACATTTATGAATGCATGAGGCTACCCTGAATCGAAAGTCATCTTATGGCTCTGCAGAAAAGTGCTGAATTAAGTATTTATAAAGCAGATGACAGGATATAAACCCCCTCTAAACAGACAGATTCTTATGATCTATAGTAAAGCAAATCACTGCAAAAAGGTAGCAGCTCTAGAGGGATCGGAATATGGACATTTTGAGTCTTTTTTCATGGGTAGATCTTGACACAATTTATCAGGAGCCATATCTGCATTAGAGCTTGAAATCCAGGAGGCTTGTTTAAAGCCAGAAGTTTTCAACCTTTTGGAATCCATGGCTCCCTTAACAAACTACATTCTTTCTGCAGCACCCCTGTGGGGCTCAGGAGCCCAGTTATATCACCCCTTGCCTGCAGAGGTGGCAGCCGCTCACCCTTTTTTGAACACCTTCCCTTGTGAAATGTTCCCTCAGCCTCCTCTCTTCTCCTCCTCTCCCTTCTCCTTGGGAGTCCTCCAGGCAGCTACTGCTGCCACCCCTGGTCTCTGAGCTTCCCTACCCCAAATAGAGGTGCCTCTCAGAGATACCATTCACCTGTGGAGCTTATTACCAGGGTTGCTGGAACAAACAGCTGTGCGAGCCTTTGGGAGGCAGAGGTGCAAGAGGGCATCAGAGGAAGGAAAGAGGGACAGACACCAGTGTTGCCTGCGGCACCCCTGACTGGATCTGGATTAGAAGATGGCCCAACAACATAAGAGGAGGAGGTGAAGCCCAAACAAATTATATTCTCACAATCAGAAATTTTCACAACACAACCAGACCACTTTAAATGTGCCTATTTTGCCCTCTGTCACTTTTTAAACTTGGGGTGAGCTTTTCAAGAAGCCCTCTGTGCCACACCCTTCGGTACCAAAGTTCCAGAGGAGTAACGTCCTTGGAATCCTCAATACGTGGGATACTATTTTCACTGAATCCTCTGGAAGGTTGGATGGTTCATGCATAATAATGTGAGGCGATGGTGGTGTCACAAAGGGACAGTCAGGAAATTCACCTCCCTGCCTCTGGGGGATTGGGGCCCCTTCCACAAGCAGGAGGAGGCTTTCTGTTTGCTAAAGGGCAACTCTGGGCCTAATCCACAGAAAGCAGTGCACCACTAACACGGTGACATACTGTGAAAGTAGCAGGGGCACAATTATGGCCTGTGCAAATATTGCTATGTAAGTTGCTTGCTGGTTAAGTGCAACATACTGCCAAAAGAAGAAAACTAAAAATTCAGAAATGTGCCTGTAGAATCCATTACTCACCTGTGGAATCCATTACTCACTGCAAGTGAGATAAAATGATTACATGTGCAAAGCACAGGCTAGAGTTAAGCTGGCCTGGTTATCTGCAACTGTTCCTGCAGTGCCAGCACTCATTTCCCCAAACAAAAGGACAATGGAGGACTCCTCTGTGCAGTGAATCATTTACCACCTTTCTGCAATCTCTTCATTCTGTCTTGCAGCTATTCAAAGACTTGTACCTTTCAATTAACAAATTTTGGACTCAGTCCAGCCTTGCTGGACCCCGTTCCACAAATCTAACCATAGGTGTGATGACAGCACAATCCACCCCGAGGGCATCTTGGCAGTACAAGTTAAAGTATGTTTGGAGCAATTTCAAGAGCTGGGAACTTCTCACAAAAGAAGCATAGCCAAACAGATACTGGGCAGTGCCTCAACATGCAGCAGCGTCAAATCAAGTTGGATGTCCCATTCTTTGGGGTTTGCTTCCCTGAAATACGATGAGTAAAAAAATAAGAAATGTTTTCCCTCTATAAAAGCTCTGTTGAGCTTTGAAATTTAGCGGCATCACTGAATTTCGGCAGAGATGGAGAACCTTTGTCCCTCTCAATGTTGCTGGACTGCAACTGCCCTCTGGCCAGGTTGGCTGGGGCTGACGGAAGTTAGACTCCAACAACCACAGGTTCCTCATCCCTGCTGTGCTCAGATGGCCCCAGGATGATGCATCCACTCTTAATTGCTCTTGGAAAACAGCACAAGGGTCACTTGGGAGTAATTCTATTGGCTGCAGAATGTGCAATATGAAAGACCAGGATGCAAAGAATATGCTGGTTGACACTACTAGATGAAGCAGGATTGACGCTGGCACGCTGGCCAAGATTCTCTTCGCAGTATGATGCCAGGAGTAAGTCAGTAATTAAAAAAAACAACCACCGGCGTCAGTGAAGTTAACACAGGCCTAGTGACCACAGCAACTCTTTCCAGTAGGTCTTGAGGCAGTTGCGAAGACTGAAGCTCCCCGCTTTCCCACTGCTCTCTAAGGCTCCTGTCCTATGTCCTTCCCCAGCAGGACTAACCTTGGATCCTAGAAAAATAGGCAAGTAGGATCCTAGAATGCAACAACTGATTGGCTTGGAGGAGAAGACCAATCAGGCTCCAGGAAGAAGTTAATCAGCCTATTAGGCTGGTAGGATCCTAGAATGCAACAACTGATTGGTCTGCAGGAAAAGACCAATCAGGCTCCAGGAGGGAAGCAGAATCAGCCAATCAGATGGGACTCATTGTGTAAATAATGTATATAAAAGCCTGAGGTTTGTGGGGCAATTCATTCACTGTCTTACAAGCTGCAATAAAGAGCATGAAATCACTGCAGGACTCCGAGTATATTTCACTAAGTTTCAAGCATCTTGTCTCTCTTTGCTCCTCCCTTTTCATTTCTCTGTGTACTCTGGGAGACCAGGAGGGAGGGAGCTGGCCGCAGCAGGAAGGGGAGACTCCCTGGATTCCTCTGCAGCCTGCCTCATCTCTGTCTCCTGGCCCTCTTCTTCCCCTGCCTCTGAGTCTGGACTGCTCTCTGCCACAGCCTCTTCCTGCTCACTAAATCCTGTTGCCTCTTCAGCTTCCGACACCACTTCCTCCCAGTCTGTTTCTTCTTTTCTGAACGCATCACCATCCCACCACCAGTCCCTGGGCTCTGAGCCTTCTCTGGTGCCTCCTACTGCTCCTCTGCATCCAGCCAGTTCATGACATAAGACTACAACCCTTTGCACATTTAATAATAATAATAATAATAATAATAATAATAATAATAATAATAATAATTTTTATTTATATCCCACCCTCCCCAGCTGAAGCCGGGCTCAGGGCTGCTAACAACAATAAAATAGTGCAACATTCTAAAAACATTTCATTATAAAAAATAATTAAAATCCAATTGATGGCAACCATTAAGCTTAAGTTCTGTAAAGATTGCCAAAGGAGGGAGTCAGGCTGCGCCCTGACCAAAGGCCTGGTGGAACAGCTCTGTCTTGCAGGCCCTGTGGAAAGATGTCAAGTCCCGCAGGGCCCTAGTCTCTTGTGACAGAGCGTTCCACCAGATTGGAGCTGCAGCCGAAAAGCCCTGGCTCTAGTTGAGGCCAGCCTAACCTCTCTGAGGCCTGGGACCTTCAGGATGTTTTTAGTTGAAGACAGTAAGTTCCTCTCTGGGACATACCAGGAGAGGCGGTCCCGTAGGTACGAGGGTCCTAAGCCGTATAGGGCTTTAAAGGTTAAAACCAGCACCTTAAACCTGATCCTGTACTCCACCGGGAGCCAGTGCAGCTGGTATAGCACCGGGTGAATGTGATCTCACAGCGAAGACCCCGTAAGGAGTCTCGCTGCGGCATTCTGCACCCGCTGGAGTTTCTGAGTCAGTCTCAAGGGCAGCCCCACGTAGAGCAAGTTACAATAATCCAGTCTGGAGGTGACCGTCGCATGGATCACAGTGGCTAGGTCAGGGCGAGAGAGATAAGGAGCCAACTGCTTAGCTTGGCGGAGATGAAAAAATGCCGCCTTTGTTATAGCTGTAATCTGCGCCTCCATGGAGAGAAAGGTCTCGAAGATTACACCCAAACTCTTAATGGACGGTGCTAATTGCACCCCTGCAAGAGATGGGAGTTGCCCCCTCAATCCCATATTGTCCTGTCCCAGCCAGAGGACTTCTGTCTTTGAAGGATTTAACTTCAACTGGCTTCCACGTAACCATCCAGCCACAGCTTCCAGACATCTGGTCAGTGTGTCTGGGGCCGAGTCAGGATGGCCATCCATCAACAGACAGAGTTGGGTGTCAGCAGCATACTGATGGCAGCCCAGCCCAAAACTCCGGACAAGCTGGGCGAGGGGGCGCATAAAGATGTTAAAAAGCTTTGAGGAGAGTATCACACCCTGAGGTACTCCACACACCAAGGAGTGGCGCGATGACAATTCCCCCCCAAGCGCCACCCTCTGTCCCCGACCAGAACTTTACTTGAAGGTGAGGCCTATGGGCCTTGTTTTTGAATCGACACACTGGGGAGCAGGTGGCATTACAAACAGCAGATGCCTTTGCACGGTTTTTGATCCATGCAGGCATCTGAGCATGTGGGTGGGTGTTTCAACAAAAGACAAAAGCTTGGAAGTTCCTTTTATCAAAGGATAATATTTTCCTCTTCCTTTCTCATTAACCCAGCTTCTTTCATTCTCTTCCATCACAAAATAAACCTTGTTCAATACATGCAGGCAAACCTTTGTTGTGTTTCTCTTATTACGCCGACATTTTCCGAGTCTCTTTCAAACGCACCACATCGCCAGGCTACAGATGGATCAGGCTGTTCTGGAGGGGCAGTAAGAGGCATAGATTACGGCTGAGTAAACCTTTTCCTATTGAACATTCGAGTGTGGTTTCAATGAATGAAATCAATGATTTGAGAACTATGGTTCAGGTACATCTTCGTTAACTGCTTACATGCATATTCCATATGTTTCGAAGCATGGAAACAGGTAGATTTCAGCATCATCAGAGACATAGACCCAGTTCACACATTGCTGTTTATTATTTCCTACATTTATAAATAGCATAAATAGCAACACCCTAGAGGTCCCAGGCGCTAAGGAAGTCAGATTAGCCTCAACCAGAGCCAGGGCCTTCTCAACACTGGCTGAATGGGGATTTGAACCCTGGTCTCCCAGGTCTTAAGGTAAAGGGGCCCCTGACCATTAGGTCCAGTCATGACCGACTCTGGGGTTGCGCGCTCATGACAGCTTCCGGGTCATGCGGCCAGCATGACTAAGCCGCTTCTGGCGAACTAGAGGAGCACACGGAAATGTCGTTTACCTTCCCGCTGGAGCGGTCCCTATTTATCTACTTGCACATGACGTGCTTTCGAACTTCTAGGTTGGCAGGAGCAGGGACTGAGCAACGGGAGCTCATGCCGTCATGGGGATTCGAAATGCCGACCTTCTATGGCAGAAATGACTGGCAGAATCTGAGACCAGGGAGAAGAAATGGTGGAAGAAGACTGGAAAAAAATTAAGGACTATCTACAGAAATACTGTAAAATTAATGAATGTTAAAATGATGTTGGACTAAAAATAAGTGGTTTTGGTAGTAAGGTTAATAAGAATATGTAAATATAGATAGTTATTTGGATGAAAAGATATAGTTATAATAGGTTAAGATTATAGTGTAAAGATAAATGAAAGAGGGTAAGGATTTGCTGAAAGGACTTTATAAACGGGAATACAAAAGGGGAGGTGTGAGGAGGTCAAGGATGTAAGCAAATGAACTTAAAGATATTGAAAAATGTATTATTTCTTTTTAAGATATTGTTCTTTCTTTTTCCTCTTTTTCTTTTTATTTTTTCAACTATCGGCTTTTTAGGTTTCCTTTTTTTGTGTTAGTTGTCGTTCTCTTTTCTTTTTTCTTCTTTTTTGAATGTGTGATGGTTGGTTTAACTATTTTTAACTCTTTAAAAAAATATGTTTTGTATGTTTTGCGTAAAATCTCAATAAATATTTTATAAAAGAAAAACAAAACAAAAAAACCGAAATGCCGACCTTCTGATCGGCAAGTCCTAGGCTCTGTGGCCAGCGCCACCCGCATCCCTTCTCCCAGGTCTTAGGCTGACGCTAACCATTTTACCACTTTGGCACACGGACACCACATGGTGGTAGGCTTACTAGGTCCCAATTTGGACACTGCCTGCCCTATAGTGACAGCAGAGCTCCAATTTCAGGAGAGGGACTTGCCTGAAAGAGTTTGAAACCACCTCCATCCTGTTCCTTTGATACTCCCGAAAGCAGGGTCAATGCAGACATGCTTCTGAGCATGTCTAAATCCCTCTCTCCCTCCATTGTTTCCAATTGGAGGGAAATGTAATAAAATACAGTGGTACCTCAGGTTACAGACACTTCAGTTACAGACTCTGCTAACCCAGAAATAGTACCTCGGGTTAAGAACTTTGCTTCAGGATGAGAACAGAAATTGCACGGTGGCGGCCGAAGCCCCCATTAGCTAAAGTGGTACCTCGGGTTAAGAACAGTTTCAGGTTAAGAACGGACCTCCAGAATGAATTAAGTTCTTAACCTGAGGTACCACTGTAAAATGAAGAAACCCTTTAAAACAAGGAATCAGATAAGGAATGCAAGAGCAGTCCTTCGCCCTCACTTCCATCCTGCTGGCAGCGCCTTAAGATTGTTTTCTTTATCACCCGCGATTTGCTCACTTATTGAGCAGAGCAGCATTTAACTTAAATGTCTCGTTACTGCATTACCTCAGCTTACGAACTTAATCTGTTTTGGAAGTCCGTTCTTAAACCAAAACAGTTCTTAAACTGAGGCGTGCTTTCCCTAATGAGGCCTCCCTGCTGCCAGTGCCCTTCCACCATTCGGATTCCGTTCTTAGGCCAAGGTAAAGTTCTCAAACCAAGACACTATTTCCGGTTTTGCGGAGTTTGTAAACCAAATCGTTCTTAAACTGGACTGTTCGTAAACCGAGGTGCCACAGTATGTCCTTCCCATTCACAAAAATCATGAGGAGATGCACTACTCCAAGACCTATAGTTAACAAGGTGAGGAAATGACTCTTTCCCAGTTTTGACCTGAATATTATGGAACTTGCGTCTTCGTGAGATCCACATAGCTTTTGTCTTTTTGCTAACAAAGAAAAACATTTTTTATACCTACAATCATTTCCCACAATCCGATTTTTGCTGTCTTTTGCGTCTTTCTGAAATTTTCGGCTGGCAATAGTCTTCACTGTTATATGCTATATTTTATTTTTTAGCGTTGCATGTTTTTGCAGTGTGGAAAGTGTTTAATATTTATTTATTTTACGGGTTCATTCTGTGCTGCGATACTGGAGAATGCACCATGGAAGCATTTGACAACAATACGTGCTTAGGCAATCATCACCGACTTCCATTAAAAATTATTGCTTAGCTGGAGTTACATGGATAACTCATTGGAAATTACTAATACAGTATGAAGTTACAGTGGTGGCTCATACGACAGTGTTTGGGAATCGCCAACCTTTTGGGATCAGTAGGTACATTTGGAATGTTAACGAAGTGCTGTGGGCACAAGTCGCAAAATGGCTGACATGGGGGCATGTCACAACAGAAAATGGATGCTGTGGGATCATAACATAATGGCTGCCACATCTAAAGGAGACAAGGGTGGCGCTGTGGTCTAAACCACTGAGCCTCTTGGGCTTGCCGATCGGAAGGTCAGCGGTTCAAATCCACGCAATGGTGAGCTCCCGTTGCTCTGTCCCAGCTCCTGCCAACCTAGCAGTTCGAAAGCACACCAGTCCAAATAGGTAAATAGGTACCACTGTGGCGGGAAGGTAAACGACATTTCTGTGTGCTCTGGTTTCCGTCACGGTGTTCCGTTGCGCCAGAAACTGTTTAGTCATGCTGGCCACATGACCCAGAAAGCTGTCTGTGGACAGACGCCAGCTCCCTCGGCCTGAAAGCGAGATGAACGCCACAACCCCATGGTTGCCTTTGACTGGACATAACCATCCAGGGATCCTTTACCGTTTACCTTTACCTAAAGGAGAAAAAAATGAGGCAGGACCACCAAATAGGGTAAGAAAACCACCTCAACCATGGGAGGAGAGTTCTGCATCTCTCCCCAGTTCAGAAGAGATAGGTGTGTGTGTTGACATTTCCATTCCACCTTAAAGAACAGGCATGTGGAATTGTTGCATGTCCCATGCCTATTTACATTCCAGCACAGTATGCTGGGAACTTCCATTTGTGTATAGCTTTTGCTGTTCTCTCCGAGACGACATGAAAGAGAGACAACATGTTTCTTTGTTCTGATTTATGTTTAATAAATCTGTAGCTGTAGCATGACTTCATATGCCTCACACCTACTTCTGTGTGCGCAGTACACTCTGCTAATTGTGTGCCCTGGCTTCTGAAGACAGGGTCACTGATTTATGTCGGAGCACGGGCTGATGGAAGGAGACATCCGAGCTGGGCTTGCCAGCTGGCCTCCCGGCCCCTCTGCATGTCGACAGTCTGGGCATCCAGTCCTGGCACCCATTGAAATGTGGCCACCTTTAATGGGACATGTAAGAGAGAGTTGGTGCCAACAGGAACTGGGCAGGAAGAAGTAACAGCCTCACACATGTGAAAATTTGAGGACACCATAGAAGGTGCTGCCAGGTACACTGTCACTGCAGGCACCACATTGGGTAACCTTGATGTTTGGAGTTATATTGCCAGCTCATAAGGTGTGGTTTCAGAATCACACCATGGGTGAGCAGAAGATAAGACCTAGAGCAGGCATAGGCAAACTCGGCCCTCCAGATGTTTTGGGACTACAATTCCCATCACCCCTGACCATTGGTCCTGTTAGCTAGGGATCATAGGAGTTGTGATCCCAAAACATCTGGAAGGTTGTTTGCCTATGCCTGACCTAGAGGTTCCTAATAGGACAAGCATAGATCCGAACATTCTTAGAACACAAATACTATTTACAGACTGAACACTCAGTTTCTTCTACACTTTGTTTTACACAGTCTTAGTATAGAGTACGCTGCTCTTCACTGTACTGTACAGATGTGGGAGAGATTTCAAAGCTTTCAAATCCTTCAAGGCAAAGCAGTTCTGCTGCGTGTGATGCTTCTCCCCCCACGTCTCTGTAGAAATCCCTCCACCTGTGCTCTCGAGGTCTTTGTGATTTTGAGTTTTCTAGTGAAGGTTATTTATAATTGTCAGACTCTCCAGCTGTTTCAGGTTTTGTTTTGTTTTTAAGAAAAAGGGAAGGGGAGTCAAATCTCAGTGCATCTGAACAGGATATATGATGTTTCATGCCAGAGCTTTCATTTCCAAGAAGACAAAGGGTACCTCTCCATACCTCTCTGCCCCTCTGCAACCTGCTCTGAAATGCTTGGCTAGTTTCTCTTGTACACAGGCAATATATATTAAAAGATAAGAATACAAAAAGAGGCCTGCTGGCCATAGGCCCATTGAGTTCTGCATCCTGTTTTCACAGTGGCCAGTCAGATACCCATGGGAAGCTCGCAAGCAGAACTATATTCCAAAAATGCAGAACTAATGTGGGCAATAATTGTGAGCTGTAAATCATTTTGGTTTCCTTCTGCGCTCGCTAACATGCTGCGAGGAGGACTGTAGAAGTCGCGATTTAGTGGGGCTGTGTCTTCTGAGCGATTGAAGGACCTCTTGAGAAAACAGCTTCCTTGCCTCCTGGGAAAGAGAGGCGGATTCCAGTACAGCACAATACCAAATCCTGTTCTGTACAAGAACAGATGTCCCATTCCTGAATATAAATTATACTGAATTCAGTGCTGCCTGTGAATCTTCACAGCTGGTTCAGGTTCCAGACCAGTGTTGGCAGCATAGCGGGTTTATTTGAAATTAAAAAAAATAAGGTCTTATCTATATAATAAATGTTCATAAATGTACCAACCAAGCTTTATATGTGGACCACATGTCTGGAGCATCACAGGAAGACCGTCCTGAAACCATTTTGACTCCCAAACTGACCAAATGTTTTCTCTGCAAGGAGGGAGGGGGTCAGGGAGCCTTCCCATTGTCTCAGGAATTGGGAAATCACCATCTCAAAGGAATGGCCAGACTACCAGGAAAGGCAATCAGATAAGGCATTATCAGATAACCTGGCAGACAGGAAAAACAACAACATTCAAATTTCTGTTGTAGACCACCTTTTCTGTGATGTAGGTATGATGTTTGTGGGGCGGGGGTCTTGGGTTACACCCCTTCTGTGATGTATGTATGATGTATGGAGGGGTGGTCTTGAGCTCCAGGGTGGGGAATTTAAAATGTCTATATAAGGGCAGGCACACCTTTGTTCTGGGTCCTCCTCCTTTCCTGCGTGTGAGGGGAGTACCCTGTTGCAACAGTTCAATAAAGATCAGTCTTACTAGCTGCTTTGCTTCTCAATATTCTCTGGTTGGCCTCTGTTATTTTATCCTACTGATGGAGAACCTACAAAGGACTCTATAAGAGCTCATGTGTCCCCCATAAGGGAATAAGGGCAGGTTTTGTTTATTACAATTAAACAGGTTTTTATGGTGCTCCCTGGCCAGGCTCTAAAGGCCTGCAGCAGGTTCCCCTTCAGGTAGAATCATAGAATTGTATGAGGTGGAAGGGACCCTGAGGGACATCTAGTCCAATCCTCTGCAATGCAGGACTATACAGCTGCCCCATACAGGATCAAACCTGCAACTTTGGCATTATCCGCACCACACTCTAACCAACACAGCTAATAATGGCAGGAGTGAGTAAGTCTGGAGTCTATGCCATACAAAAGGGGATAATGTACAGTCATATACCGTACTCTCCAGTTATTATTATTTCTGTGATGAAAATAGGGATGTCTATTATTATTATTATTATTATTATTATTATTATTATTATTATTCAGGTAGGTTGGTCTGACACAGCAGAAATACAGTGGTACCTCAGGTTAAGAACTTAATTCATTCCGGAGGTCCGTTCTTAACCTGAAACTGTTCTTAACCTGAAGCACCACTTTAGCTAATGGGGCCTCCTGCAGCCGCCACGCTGCTGCTTCGCAATTTCTGTTCTCATCCTGAAGCAAAGTTCTTCACCTGAGGTACTATTTCTGGGTTAGCAGAGTCTGTAACCTGAAGCGTCTGTAACCTGAAGTGCCTGTAACCCAAGGTACCACTGTAGATATAAAAAATTAAAAAAATTGTCCAGTAGCACATTAGAAGACTTTAGAGGTGTTAATGGACTCTCTCTATGTGTGTGTGTGTGTGTGTGTGTGTGTGTGTGTGTGTGTGTGTGTGTGTGTATATAGCGTGTGTTTGTGTTATTATTATTATTATTAGCCCGCCCATGTGACTGGCTTGCCTCAGCTACTCTGGGCAGCTTCCAACAGATATAAAAAATGTAATTAAACATTAAAAAAAACTTCCCTATACAGGGCTGCCTTCAGATGTCTTCTAACGGTTGTATAGTCACTTATCTCCTTGGCCCTCATAACTCCATATCCTTCAACATTTCTCTGATGAAAACAGGGGCGTCCTAAGGAAAAGTGGGACATTTTGGGATCAAATCAGAAACCGGGATGGCTTCTGTAAATATGGGCGTGTCCCTGGAAAATAGGGGCACTTGGAGGGTCTGCAGTCAGTGGGTCCAGTGTGCCTGAATACAATGCAAAATCCACAGAATGTGTGAGGCACAATTGTCTTTTGAAATACCGTATTTTTCGCTCTGTAAGACGCACTTTTTCCCTCCTAAAAAGTAAGGGGAAATGTGTGTGTGCCTTATGGAGCCAATGCAGGCTGCGCAGCTATCCCAGAAGCCAGAACAGCAAGAGGGATCGCTGCGCAGCGCTCCCTCTCGCTGTTCTGGCTTCTGGGATTCAGAATATATATTTTTTGTTTTTTCCTCCTCCAAAAACTAGGTGTGTCTTATGGTCTGGTGCGTCTTATAGAGCGAAAAATACGGTAGTCCCTAATTCACTGATAAGGCACTAGAGTTTCTTCAAGCCATGGGGAAGATCTGTATAGAGAGATATAAACAACCGCACCAATCTTCTACTCCAGGCTGCATCGCATTGTTAGCTTTTGATTATCCTGTTGTCAGACATTCCAGAAGAATTTCTGGCGGGGGTGGGGGATATATTGGCAATAATGCCTTCCAGCTGTGGGCTGAGACTATATGACTTTAATAATTAAAGTCAGCTGTAGCACTCTAACTCAGATGCTCTAATGTAGGTGCTCTGTGTTCAATCAATTTCACTACAAACATTCTGACTCATTTGGCTGGCAGCAGATAACTCAGCGAAATCAATCGATAAGGAAGACCTTTCTTCACAGTGTGAGGCCACAGGTATCGCAAAGTGCAGCAGGCGGGTGAGATTCTCTGGCTGCGTTCCAGGGTTAACATCCCTGGCAGTGATATTTTATTCAACGGGAAGGTGGGGTACTGAAGTCTCGGCTTCCCTTCACAGTAAGAAAAGAAAATTTGATTCTTTCCCCCTCCGCCTGCCCCCCAACCACCCACAGCACGAGCTGAGCATTTAAAGATTCAGAAAATGCCATTTTACTTCTTTCTCTGATGTATACAATCATGCGTAGAAAGCCAGATTTAATTATGCTTCTCATTCTCCTCCCACCCCCCCAAAAAATAATTAAAATGGTTTTCAGATGGATGACCTGAGGTTGCTTAGAAGTGTATCAAGGGTACGTCAATAAAAATACAAACGTAAACTGTCTATCAAGCATTTCTAATCCTAGGCGTGCCAAGTTTTGTGGGTCAAAAGTAAAGTTTACCCTCACCTCTCACAAGCTGATCATAAGCCTTGGGATGTGGCCAGTGTTCTCTGCCATGCTCTGGGGTTTCCCAGCAAGAAAGAGTAGATGGAAAGCGTTTTCTGCAGGTAGGAAGTTTGAAAACCAGAGGTCGGCAACATGCAGCTCCCCAAAGCATCTGGTAATAGTACTGTGTAGCTGCGATTTATCGCTGTGATTTATTCAGCTTGGCCACATTCCCTGGATATTTTGCACATGTGCTAGTTTGCAGCGCTTACGTCGATCTACATACACAGCACATGCAACTCAGGCATTCAAAGAGGACTGGAGCCAATGCTTGTGAAGATGGTGTTTTGTTTAACATATATACTGATGTTTCTAAAGTTCATAAGTTCTGGGTCTAAAGAATATAACCCCCTGAAACTTATAATGCTCATTTTCAGTCTGAGCCAGACAACTATCAGAGTTCTTCTCCACCTCATATTGAAATCCAAGCCGCAGAAGAACATCTTCCTTCCTTTTATCTCTACCTCCTACCACCCATTTAACCCACCCTTCCCCATCCTCTCTCCTGGCTCCAGTGGTTGGAGTGGTACAACAACAACAACAACAACAACAACAACAACAACAATTTATTTATTCCCCAGGCACTCTGGGCGACTTCCAACAATATATTAAAATGCAGTAATGCATCAAACATTAAAACCTTCCCTAAACAGGGCTGCCTTCAGATGTCTTCTAAAAGTCTGGTAGTTGTTGTTCTCTTTGACATCTGGTGGGAGGGCGTTCCACAGGGTGGGTGCCACTACCGAGAAGGCAACCTATTTTTTTCCAGAGCCCCTAGTGTCTGGCTCAATGCTGTAGAAGCTGAGGAAGTAATGAGGACTCCCATGGGAGGAGTGCTGTTAGAAAATAGTCCCCAAAGGATTACAAATTGGGCTGAGAAACAGCTGCTTCCCTAGAATTGCCTTTCTGTCTCTCTTTCCTGTTGATTTTAGTGAGCGCTACTAGCTCTCTGCAGAATTCCATCAGTTCCTGAAAAGGCAGAATGACAAAAGAATGCAATCATCATACTATCTTTTCCATTTTCTTATTTTACTGTATAAAGAAGATAGAAAAACTCATTTGTTCTCTGCAATACCAGAAGGAATGAGTGGAAGGAAATTATAAATAATGACTTAACAATATTAGCACATTGAGCTGCAAATTTGTTCCTATGCAGCTAGTCAGGGAGACATTTTCTAAAAGAGCACAGCTCTGAAAACATACGACTATTGATACATTCCTTTTAAATGGAGAAGGGCTTCAAGTAAAGACCCTAGTGCCCAAATAACTTCAAAGCAGGAGAGCCACTACAAGAGAGATGGGGCTCCAGATGAAACTAAAGGTAAAGGTAAAGGGACCCCTGACCATTAGGTCCAGTCGTGGCCGACTCTGGGGTTGCGGCACTCATCTTGCTTTATTGGCCGAGGGAGCCGGCGTACAGCTTCCGGGTCATGTGGCCAGCATGACTACACCTCTTCTGGCGAACCAGAGCAGCACACGGAAACGCCATTTACCTTCCCGCCAGAGTGGTACCTATTTATCTACTTGCACTTTGGGGCGAGCTTTCGAACTGCTGGGTTGGCAGGAGCAAAGACCGAGCAATGGGAGCTCACCCTGTCGCGGGAATTCGAACCGCTGACCTTCTGATTGGCAAGTCCTAGGCTCTGTGGTTTAACGCACAGCACCACCCGCGTCCCCCAGATGAAACTGCAAGACCCATAATTTTGCTGACATTCAACAACAGCGTTATAAAAGAAGCAATAAGAATCATGCAGAGACGTTTGCTGCAGCAGGGAAAGCGGGTGGCATGTGCATAAATTGAGGACTTGGCTGGTTTGTTGGCATCAGTCAAACTCTTAGATTACTTTGAAACAGGAGATGCTCTCTTTAAGGAAGCCCATTGGACTCTATCACACCAGCCCTTATTTCCCCTTTGTAATACCATCAACATCGCTTTGTGAATGATCACTGTAATGATTTTACAAACATTGAAGCAGCAAGTCAATTGTCCCACTCTGCCCGTTTTGCATTCCATTTCCCTCTAACCTCACTGTTTACAATCGTGCGCACACACGCAAAAGTGTGTGTGTGTTTGTGTGTGTGTGTGTGTGTGTGTGTATACACACACACATACACACCTGCCTGTTTAGGATAGCAGTTGTCACATCTGACGAAGTGTGCTCTAGTCCACAAAAGCTTGTGTCCTAATAAATGTGTTAAAATGCCACATAACTTTATTGCTTTTGTTGCAGTAGTCTAACACAGCTGCCCCTATGGAAATCTCTTCTCACTTGCTTTCTTGTCATATGTGCAATACAATCAGTGTTACACTTGGTGTGCTAGATAACTGGAGAGAAATGATGGACTGGGGGGTATGTGAGCAGGTGGTGCACATGTGCATTAGTAAAATAACAATGTTGGGAAACAAAATGCAAGTTTCTGTAGGCAATAACTGTATGCTTTCATTTTTGGGTTCAACTTTTTTTTATTTCATATACCGAGGCAAAGGCAAGCACTGAAATACGCAACTGTTGTTCCATCTAAGCTGTGCTTAGACAGGTGTCTGTAGGCCACATGTACCGATATCACCAGACAGCTATTTCATGATGCAGTAGCTGAATTTGTGGAGCCAAGTAGACACCGCATGATGAACTGATGGTTGCATGCAGATTTCTGCATCATGACCAAAATGATCACCATTGCCATGACAGTCTTACCATCTTACCTTTTCGTCGGTTGGTTTTCTAATGCAGAAAGCACCGTTTGACATGACACAGGGTTGAATTCCCCTTGAAGCTGCCTCTGCAAACAACTTATGGCAAACAATCTCTATCCTGGCTGGGTCCTTGGGGACTAATAGTTGTGTGCCAGTGATCCACGTGGTAAATAATTCTACAAGTTATATCTGGAGCAAGGGTGACTTTGCCACTAAGAGACGATGTCAAATGTAAAGCATGCTTAAGCCATAGGTTGTTAGGATTCCGGTGGTTTGCTGGTTTAAAATTACAGGTCTCCTTGTAATTTCCAAGGGAGTTCAGAAAATAAGCAAATATGAAATGTATTAAAATAATTCTCAAAATTACTGCAAAATAGTAAAAGCAACAATCAGGCTGTTAAAATAGCTGTTGAAATTACAGATAAAACATAAAAGCTCTAAAACAGCAGCATCAGATTGAGCATTAAAAGCCTGGATAAATAAAATGGTCTCAGGTTTTTATTTATTTCAACCTGGGTACCAGACAAGCATCCCTGGAGACAACGTTCCAAAGAGATAGCATCACGACAGAAAGGCCTTTTCTCCTATCACCAGCTGCCTAACCTCTGATAATGGGGACATCTGGAGAAGGACATCTGATGAGATCTTAACAAGCAGTCAGGTTCATGTGGCAGCACAGGCAGGTGAAGGATTCTGATGGCTATACAGATTCAAACTGATGAGTGTCTAGTAACAATTGCAGGATTGTTTGGGCATGCATTGCTAAATTACTTTTCGAGGGAGAATTTAGATAAAATGGGCAATGAATGGACTGGCGGAGTGAAGTCAATAACCTAATTATTTTTACTTTAATCCTTGTCCTCCAAGATTTCCCTGCAAACCTGGGAGATGGTTGATTTCCTTGACGGCACCCAGCAGGATGGCATTACTCTAAGTGATGGTGCTTATTGATTACTTTTGCTTGGTTTTGTCGTGAGACATAAATAAGAACAGTGCTAATGAAATTGATCACATCAGGCCTGAAAATTACACTGTCTTTGCAAGATATCTGAATCTCGAAATCTGACTGGAAACTTTTCAAAGCCAGTTTGTTTAGACCCCAGCTGGAAGAAAGGGTTCCGGGGATATTTCCACAAAGCAAGCTGCTGTGTATGGCAAGTTGTTTGTTAATAACGATGAGTCAAGCAAATTTTGAACCCCAGTGAAAGCTCTCTCTGTTGCCAGTTGATGCCTCTTTCTTCAAAGCAGCAAGATACACTACAGGATTCCTGACTTAACCAAATCAATGTAAAGAGGGAAGAGAGAATAAATTAATAGCTTTGTGGTTATCAACACACCAAGATATACTGTAGAAATAGATTCTCAAAAGATAGACAATAAGTAATGGGAAGAAGGAAATAACTAAATATACTACAAAATCAACAGGAATAAGAATCCTGATTTTCTTTCCCTAAAAAAGCATTCCCATTGGTAAAAGAAGATGAGGTTTTCCTGCAGGTAAGCTGGATAAGTTGATTCCAATAGCAATTGTACTACCAGCCTTACTGTATGCTTGTGAAACATGGACCACTTATAAACGTCATCTCCAACTCCTCGAAAGATTCCATCAATGGTGTCTCCAAAAAATGTTACACATCACCTGGGAAGACAGGCGGACTAATGTCAGTGTACTGGAAGAAGCAAAGATCACCAGTGTCAATGCAATGATTCTTCAACATCAACTTTGTTCAACTGGTCATGTTGTGCAGATGCCTGATTATTGCCTTGCAAAGCAACTATTCTACTCCGAACTTAAAAATTGGAAGCGTAATGCTGGTGGTCAACAAAAGAGGTTGAAAGACTCTCTCAAGGCAAATCTTTAAAAAGGTAGTATAAACACCGACAACTGGGAAACACTGGCCTGCGAGCGCTCCAATTGGAGAACAGCCTTTCCCAAAGGTGTCATGGGTTTCAAAGATGCTCAAACTCAGGACGAAAGGGAGAAATGCACTAAGAGGAAGGCACCCTTGGCAAACCCTCACCGTGATCAACTCCCACCCAGAAACCAATGTCCCCACTGTGGAAGGACATGTGGATCCAGAACTGGCTTCCACAGCCACTTACAGTCTCACTGTTAAAAACCATGTTTATGGAAGACAATCTTACTTGGCTAGGAGTGATCGCCAAAGAAGAAGAAGTAGAAGATTAAGCTCTTTGGGACAGGGATGAGATGAAGCAGCAGTGAGGAGTAAGCCCCCACAACTTTGCTGTGCTCCATCTCAGCAAGTATACTCTTGCCAAAGATGCCACATTAGTATTTTTTCAGTATTTTTTCTACATTGACTAGTGGTTGCCCCCCAAGGTTTCAGGGAGGAATGTTTCCCATACCTACCAGAGATTGAACCCAAGATCTCCTACATGCAAGGCAGATCCCTTACCACAAAGCTATGATCTCTTCCATCATCTGCCCTCCCCTTTTATACTACAGAGGGATTGTGTAAACATGGCTTCCTCTCATTTGAGGCTATACAACCAGGGATGGAAAATGAGTGATCCTTCACAAGTTCTGAATAACCTTGGCCATTGGCCATGCTGGCTGGGGCTGAATGGGGTTGGAATCCTATAACATTGAAGGACCACAGTTTTCCCTTTCTTGTTATACATACATGATGTGGAAGAGTATATGAATGCCACCTAAGGCTCCCATACCTCGCTGCACATATAAGATGCACATATGGGGAAGGTGTTGACGGACTGGCCATAAACCACTGCTACAGAACTCTTTTGGTTTCCTAGTTCAGTCTGATTCAGCCCAGGAGATCGAACCAGAAGCATCACTTTGTGTGGTGGAATGATATGTAGAGAATTAGCGCTGAAGAAGGGTTTTGCACCCAAAAGGCATTGTAATCATTTCAATCACCTGCTTCCTAAGACTCTTGTCTTGAGGTTTACCCATCTCTGGATAATTTCTGCTTTTTGGATCAGAAAATACAAACTTAAGAGCAACATTCATGGTACAAATGCTTTGACTTAAGGTCTGAAATTCTGAAGGGGCATTGCCTGCCTGGTTTTTATTGAGAAGAAGTTCCAAAGAGTTGGGCCCACCACAAAGGAAAGGCTCCTCACGCACTTGTCATTGTAGGGCAGGGACACAAATAGAGCTCCTTGGATGAGCTCAGTGATCAGCTTGGGACATATGGGCCACAGTGGTCCTTATTCTTCCCTGAGTTCCATGGGAATTTGTAATTTATTAAGGCAGATGATGGTCCATTCCTTATTACCCTTTAGATTATTAAAAATTATTTATTTAGTCTTTTTTATATAATATTTTTTATTAATTTTAACATATAAATTATAAAATGTACCACAAAACTTATCACTTATACAATCTTTTTGGACTTCCATCAGCACCTCTGATGATCCACCGTTTTAACCACTTCTTATGCATTTCTTAACTTTATATTGCCTTTACATCTCTTAACAAATCATCTCCCCCCTTGTCCATTTTTACAATACTTCTAATAATACTCCTCACAAAACTTATTGCAACCCTACAAACGTCCTCTGTTCTTCACAATTACTTTTCAAATAGTCCGTAAATTTATTCCAGTCTTCCGTGAATCTCTGGTCTCGCCGGTTTCGAATCCTTCCTGTTAGTTTATCTAATTCTGCATAGTCCATTAACTTCATCCTCCATTCTTCAATCAATGGTAACTCTTCTTGCTTCCATTTTTGGGCGTTTTTTGTTTTTTTTACTGGAGAACCCTAGAACAGCAATAACAGCATCTGAAGGCTGAGGGTAGAACCTAACTCTACCTTGTCCCCTTGTCGTTGGGGACTTGGGAGATTAATCAAAGTCACTGTGACCTTGAACACTGACATGACTGGAAGCCTTGGGGATATGGGAAGCTTCACAACAACAACTAAGACTACAGGTGAAATAGGTGGGTAGCTGGAAGGCATGTTTGAGCCTTCCTGTGGAAAGGTGCCAGATCAAGTTGTTTTGGGAGGAAAATGCAACACAAGCAAAGCAGTTTGAGGCTCTTCATTTAGAACTTGTGCCATATGCTCTGAAAGCTGTTTGACAGTCTTAGATCTGTTCATGTTCAGCCAACAGCACTAATAATGTTAGGAAAACTTGGGCCAAACTGAGTTTATCAGCCAGGTGTCTTCTACTCTCCTTTCTGCAGAGTAGAAACTTTGACCTTGTAAAAAGTTAGAATTGCCAGAATGTTTTGCCTGAATCACTCTTTTCCTAAGTTCTTGGGTAACTCCATTGAAACTGGTTTGAACTTTTAATCATCTCTAGATTTTTTTTTTGTTCTTGCCACCCCCTCAGTTCTATCCCACTCCTGTCAGCTTGCAAACTCCGTATTTAACTGTCAGGAAACAGCTTTCAAAAAGCAATCTCCGCTTACTCACACCACTGCCACAATATGGCTTTCAACAAACTATTTTTTGGTTTGATGAGTGCATCTCTCTGCTTTTTTGTTTTTACCCAACTAGTTACTCCAGGCAACACTTATTTTGTCACTTCCAGGAATTTAATTTTATTTTTTTTTAAGAAGAAAGCATCCCGGTTATCTTCTCTCAACCAATTTGCAGTTTTATTTTCAGAATATGCAATTACCAAGTATTTTCCAGCAACTTTATTGTGCAGAAATGTGTGAGGTGAAGCTTTTCCCCCTGCTGCATCTGCTTAATTTCTGTTTGGGTGTTGAGGACCACCCACATGATACTGAAATATAGGCAAGCCCACACACCCCCATTTACATGCTTTCAATATGCATCACGCCAAACCCGGAAGTGACCTGGAAATGTCATAAAAGACGTCACTAAGAGGGCAGAGCAGGGGCAGGGTGGGCGTGAAATGGGGCGGGGGGGGGTTGCAGGCTTTTGCAGACTTTTTCAATTACACATGATTTCATGGAAGCACAGCATAACCCGGAACACAACCCCCAGCGCAAATTGGGGATTGCCTATACATTCAATGGACCAATCTGTTAGAGACCAATGACATTTCCATTTAGGACTTGGGGACACAGAAGAGGGATTTTTTAGCTGACCCAGAAAGAGGGGTTTCCTTTCTGCCCCTGGTTCCTTGTGAAAAGGTTAATATGATTAATCTTAAGATCAAAAAGCTGTACGTGTGACCCAAACGATCAGACACTTTATCCAATGTGGGCAAAGAATTTGAAGTCTGTGCTGTACCAAATGTAGCAGTGACTAGTTACAACACTATTTTAAACTGGCCAGGTTGTATTGCCATATCCCTGAATTAGCTCACTTTTGACACTGAGACAATTTTGTTATGTTACTTAAAATCAGAGTAACATAATAAATCAGAGGGCCAACAATTAATCAGACTACCAACAATTAACAGCAAGCCTCTTTAGCAGCAGGAACTTGCATTGCCCTGCAGCAGAAGGAATGACAAGTTGCTCAGATCTGTGTGGTTTTCTTTTATAAGTTACTTAACGAAATGAACATTTTTTTTCAAGAAAGCAGAATAGGGTACAAAATAAGTTTAGGGGGAAATTGTCTTTTGTTTATACATTTTTTCAATGAAAATTTTCATTATATTTGTGTCCAAATGGCATACAGTGATTTGATGAATCTCTGACAATGGAAGAATCTAAAACTTAATATTGAATTTCTATAACTATATTTTCTTTTATTCACACCCGTAAATGTAAGTTATAGAAAATGAATAACAATCTCCTAAAGGAGATGTGCCAGTATGTTAACCCTCATTTGCCTACATTTATTAATCACCTTTTAAAAATTAAAATATTTGGGGATCAGAATGGTAATTTGCAGTTGTCCCTATTTGTGTTTATTAGTTATTAAATGTGTATAGTCATTACATTCTGTACAAAAAGTTTTTGTAAATCATCCTGGGAGCATAATTGAAGGTTGGTATAAAAATAATTACTGTAAACAAATTCATAAATTAGGGAAAAAAACATATTGTGAGATGTAATCCTCATCATGTAAACCTATCAGTGAAAGAGAAGTGTATCGTTTGCTGATACCGGTTTGCCCTGTTGTGGAACATTGATGTAATTATGAGGATGAAAGGTGCTGTTCGTGTGGATTATAGCCTGTCTGCTGATGTGGAAGATGAACTTTGCTGATTCCTACAAACTTCTTGGAAACTAAGCTGCTGATAGCAGCCTACACACTGAAGGAAAAGCAGTAGGTCTCTTTAGAAAACAGCTAAAAATCTCAAGTTGGCTAAATCTGAAGTCTGCTGAAAACTGCGATAAGCATTTATGGGTGGGTTCTTCCCCCACAACACCAAACAGGAGTATGAACTCCCGCAGGCAGCTTGCCATGCACCCCTTAAGTTAGTCTGCTGGCTGCCTTCAGGTATAGAGGACTGGTGTTGAAGGAAGTTTATTATTTTATTTTATTTTATTATTTATACCCCGTCCATCTGGCTGGGTTTCCCCAGTCACACTAGGCGGCTCCCAACAGAACACTAAAAACAGAATAAAACTTCAAACATTAAAAATTTCCCTAAACAGGGATGCCTTCTAAAAGTCAGACAGTTGTTTATTTATCTAAAGTACTTGTACATGCTTTCACAATATTCGCTCAAAAATAAGTCATTTCAATGTGACACCCTTGGTTTTGTTCATATGCACTCCCATACAACCTGTTGTAGTAGTATATTTTATTGGGAAATAATAATAATAATAATAATAATAATAATAATAATAATAATAAATAAATAAATAAATAATAATAATAATAATAATAATAATAATAATAATAATAATAATAATAATATGCTGCACATCTGTCATGGTTCCCCCATCCACTCTGGGCAGCTCCCAACAGAATATTAAAAACATGATAAAACATCAAACATTAAAAACTTCCCTAAACAGGGCTGCCTTCAGATGTCTTCTAAAAGTCAGATAGTTGTTTATTTCCTTGAAATCTGATAGAAGGGCATTCCACAGGGCGGGCGCCACTACCGAGAAGGCCCTCTGCCTGGTTCCCTGTAACCTCACTTCTCGCAAGGAGGGAACTTCCAGAAGGCCCTCAGAGCTGGACCTCAGTGTTCGGGCTGAATGATGGGGGTGGAGACGCTCCTTCAGGTATACTGGGCCGAGGCCGTTTAGGGCTTTAAAGGTCAACACCAGTCAACTTCCCAGTCCAGTGTACTTTTGTATATGCGATGGAGGGGAAGTGTCGCCATCTTGTTCCTCACCTCAGTCAACAAAATATCCAAATAGACTTGCTGTTTATTGGCAGCTCTAAATTTATTTATATTTGCCAAATGCTGGAAAAGAAATTAATTTTCCTCTATGCATTTATTTGCTGGCGAAAATGAGATATATATAGCTAGTTATATTTGTATAATGTTTTCGGATTTCTGGGAGGGTTTGGGTTTTCTTGTGTATGATATGTTTATTTTTTTTGTCTTCCAGCAGTTGGATGCTGTTGTCTTGTTTAATTGTGCTTCATTTAAGTATTATAAATAATGTGTTAGAAAAGGTGGCAGAGCAGTCCCGGGATGACCAATTATATTTGATCAAGTAAGCTTTATTTTGAACCTGAAACGAGTATTTCTTTCCCAAAGCTATATAGGAAGCGTTTGTGTTGACATTGTTGCTGATGCTTCTGGAGAGGGAATCATTTCCCTATTGAATACTAAGTCATACGTTGGTGTCCTGGTTTCTTTCAGTGAGCCTGGATCTAGCACTGTGTTAAAGAGAAGTGACAAATCACAGCGATTTCAAACCTGGCTGTGGATGCTACCTGTGGCGTATGGGGAAGGACTGTCAGTGCAAGGAGGAGGAGAGACCTGTCCCTTTCTATTCAGCACTCCTTAGATCAGTAGTTGCAGTTGCCAACTTTTAGAAGAATGCAAGCTTACGTGTCTGCAGCAAGGATGGCTTGAAAGTTAAAGAAAAAGGCAGCAAAAGAGTATTTTTTTGTGTGTGAAAAGAATATGCAGATTTGCAGAATAAGCAGGTACTATTTTTATGCACCCACTTCCTGAGCTGAGCCATACTTTAACCAGAAGGGTTTTCTACTTCAAAGCTTTCTGCAAATCCTCATTAATAGACATCCAAACACCTAGCAAATATTTTATCTGCCACCCTCTTTGTATACTGCACACCATAAGCTGCCTACAAAGGACTTCTCCATTGTTTGCTTAAAAGGCATTGCATTTTAGATGTGCTTTTTGAAATTGCCTTTTAAAACCCACATTTTTATTATTATTATTTTCAAAACTGACATTTCTTCCACTTCTGCTAATATTCTTCCCTACTGGCCTCTTTTTTGTGCTGAAGAAATACAAATGCAAGCATATATCTCCTGGCCTTCTCATAACCTGCGGTAAAAAATATTTGCAACTCTTAACACCTGTGTCGTGGCAAGAAAGTTGTAATGATATAGTTGAGGTCATATCTTGTACTTTTCCCCCTATTGATCTACAAACCAGAAAATAGGCCAGTTCAACTCTCCCAGTATTGTGTTGACTTTGCAAGACTGGTTATAGTTAAAAATAGTAAATAATTGCTTTTTCCACTAAAGTCAGCAGATCTAGTTCTGTGTATACACACCAAAAAGATCTGTTGGGCATGGCCGATTATAATTTCCAAATAAGCAACAGCAGCAAAATTCCATATATTTGCCTCACCTCAGACACTTTATTCAAAAGAAGCAAGATAAGTGAGCGCAAAATAATTGTGACAGCAGTCATAGTTAATCATTAAGACTCTTGCACCTAGTGTATTGGGAAAGTCTTGTTCAATTTGGCAATGTTATCTATACCCATATTTTTCTCCTGCCTTCTACAAGACTGTAAACTATGGTAAATTCCTTTGTATTACAAGTTGAAACCAACCCTGGATATTCTAGGCCCAGTTCCTGTTGATTGACTAGGTTCAGGTCAGCACTAAAGTATGAGTAGAGTGCAAATTAATGGCAATGGTTAACTTGGGTTACGACCCTATGTCTCTGGAATTTCTCACTAAAGTCTTATCCATGTGCTAGAGTGTATGGTTATTATGCTACCTCTATTTTCTAAGGTTTGGCAGAGTAAAGTTCCTTCTTTTTAATTATTTCTAAAGCAGGGCTTGAGGGAAACTTGTCAGTAGAATCCACAAACGCACAACCTTGGAATAGAGGTTTTCAGACCAGGTTCAGCTAGAATGTTACCATCCTATCACAGTTCATTTTAGGGAACCGTTACTAAAAAGTGGGAGGGTCACCAGTAGGGGAAAATGCACCTCCCAGGATGGAGAGAGCAAGGGGTCTGGCCGCAAGGTCAGCACGGTGCAGGTGTGATGGCACGAGCACTGGATGGCATATTTGTACCACAGCAACCTTGACAGCAAAACACCTCTCTTTGTCCCAGTAGGCTGCAACAACTCAACCGGATGGAGGTCAGCTGAAGGGTGGAAGGCAACAATGCCATAATGTTTGATACTATGGGTTACATTTCCTCTACCTAATGATGTGAAGCAAAAACACTCCTTTAAAGCTAGCCCTGCACATGATCAGAGATACTACACATCTGTATATCAGAGGGTAAACTGGCTTAGGCTAGTCCTGCAGTGGGTGACTCTCTGTTGAGTGGAAGGGTAAAGCAGCCATTTGCTGACCAGACTTGGGCATCTTGAGAATAGTATTGCCTTTTGTTGTTGTTGTTTAGTCGTGTCCGACTTTTCGTGACCCCATGGACCAGAGCACGCCAGGCACTCCTGTCTTCCACTGCCTCCTGCAGTTTGGTCAAACTCATGCTGGTAGCTTCGAGAACACTGTTCAACCATCTTGTCCTCTATCGTCCCCTTCTCCTTGTGCCCTCAATCTTTCCCAACATCAGGGTCTTTTCCAGGGAGTCTTCTCTTCTTATGAGGTGGCCTCATGTATTGGAGCCTCAGCTTCACGATCTGTCCTTCCAGTGAGCACTCAGGGCTGATTTCCTTAAGAATGGAGAGGTTTGATCTTCTTGCAGTCCATGGGACTCTCAAGAGTCTCCTCCAGCACCATAATTCAAAAGCATCAATTCTTCTGCGATCAGACTTCTTTGTGGTCCAGCTCTCACTTCCATACATCACTACTGGGAAAACCATAGCTTTAATTAATTCCTCCAGTATCGCCTTACTCAGATGTTATCCAATGAAAGGTTCTGGCATCTGTCAGATCAAGCATCCTACTGGTGCTGAGTGTTGCTTCCCTCCCACCCTCCTACCTCCATCCTATGACAGAATGGCAAATTGCATATTCTATCAATAGCTTTGAGGAACATTACTGTTATTGGTTGTCTTGAATATGAATGGGATAATTCCCAAAGTCCCCTCCCTTTTATATCATCCCCTCAGGTCACATTAGCATACAGATGGCCTGTAACAAATGAGGCATGAAAGATGTAGGTTTGAAGAGCCAGTAGCTGAAACCATGTCTTTAAATTAGATAGTTTTCAACAGACAATTATATATTTCTTGCAGTGTGGCTATGGATAAAACTCTTCAGCACCACCATCACCAGCGGGAAGACTGGCTGAGCTATGAGGTGATTTGCAGCTGGTGGATTTGCCTTCATTTAGAGAGTAAGTCGAGATTTTTCAAATTACCTTTTCCCCCTGAGGAGTTTTCTGACTATTGCCTAGACCACTTTCCCAAGAGGTGCTTATATTTTGTCACACAGACCCCCATTTTAAAATCTGATTTTCTTTCATGTTCTTTCTTCTTACTAGCCCCGTTTCCTAAGGAAGCTACTTTTCAGAAGGAGAAGTCAGGTGCTATGTAGCAAAAATGGCCAAGGGCCACAGGTGATAGTTTGTAAAGGCTACCTTCCTGTGTGGCAGTAGTGGAAAATGTGGATTTGGTTCATTTTGGAGTAGAACTACGAACTATTTCTGGTTCATCTTCTAGATCACATCTAGTGTGTGTGTTTTCTGTTTTATTTAAGCCACTTCCAGTAGGGTAATACAATTATGGGGGAAACTTCATCTGTTGACATTTTGTCAGACTTACTGTGTGCAGCCCCTGCTTTGCTTTTGGGACCTATGCTTCAGATGGCAGAATTTCTTGCCAACTGCCCTGAGATCTTTTGAGGAAGGGCAGTACAGTGGTACCTCAGGTTACATATTTAATTCGTTCTGGAGGTCCGTTCTTAACCTGAAACTGTTATTAACCCGAAGCACTACTTTAGCTAATGGGGCCTCCTGCTGCTGCCATGCCACCACTGTGTGATTTCTGTTCTCATCCTGAAGCAAAGTTCTTAACCCGAGGTACTATTTCTGGGTTAGCAGAGTCTGTTACCTGAAGTGTTACCCGAGGTACCACTGTATATAAATCTAATAAGTAATATTAATAGTAATAACAGCATTTTAATGCTGAAAAATGGTTGAGAATAAACTATTTGTGAACTAGAGTTCATTTCAATGAACCTGGACTGAACCTGAGTTTATTGGTAAGGATGAACTGCAGCCAGTTCTTGCTTGGACAGGATAAATGTGTACCAGAATGAGTTCCTTTTTAAGGTGAGCTTGCCCAGCACTAGGGACCTTCCAGTTGTAATTGGACTCCAACTCCAAACAGACTTGGCCATTGTGGCCTCTGGGCAGGGAAGAGGAGGGGTGTCGTTCAGTAACCTGCAAAGAAAAGTTGGTTTTCTAGCCTTGTTGTACACACTGACCTGGGAGTAAACCCCATTGAACTCAGAATTGCATATTTCTAGGCAGATATACATATGCATACACACACACACGTATATGTATATGTATGTGTATGTGTATGTGTAGGTAGAGAGATACAGATATTGTTGAAAAGAAAGCATTTTTAGCAAAGGACAGGGTACTGGAATAAATGTGATAAACTGGAATAGATACAGCTTAAGATTTATGCAGGTGATAATTTTGTATATTTCCCCCCTTTATCTTTACAAAAGAAGTAATTTTCTTCTTCTTGAACCAAAGTGTCTAAACCTACCCCAGCTGACTTCATTGCACTTCACGAAGTTGGGTAATTAGTGTAACGCAAAGACTTCTTTAAAAAGCACAGCAAAACACTTTGAAGCCAGAGAGTGCTGGAGAGTTTATTTCCCCTGTTAGTTCTCCATCGTGAAACCAAGATGATCCTTAAAGCATTGTTAGTAGAATTTACTATTCATTTAAGGAAACAAAAGCAAATTAATTAAGAGAACTTTAGTGGTAGCAAAGCACCTACTTGGTTTACCTCGCTCAGATTAAATTCTGAAGTGAGCAGTAGCTTTGAAGATGAAAGTGGCTTTTTAATGAGCCCAATATCTGTGATTTGAGAATACCTCATTATTTTTAGAGGGAGAAGAGAAAAATGAAAGAAACATTTCTCTTTAAAATTCTGATAGCCTGCCATTTTAAGTAGCCCTGAAAACTATAGCATCGGAAATATCTGATGGGTGAAAATTTTGCTGTTCACCTTATGCAGCGAGCCTGCGGAAGCACAGGAAATGGCGGTCGCTAGTAGTGCCTGTCAGGGGTTCAGGAGCAGAGGCAAGGGCAAGGGAGGAAACAGAGAGCGAGGGGGAGGAGGCAGAAGAAAAGATGAGTGATGACGACGACCCGAGATCTCCGAGTCTTTCCAGTGAATCGGAAGATTCACAGAAAGGAGCACCAGTGGCCAGGGCAAGGGGGGAGCCTAGGGGGACACCCCAGCAAGATAGAGCCAGAGGGGACTCAGAGGAGAGCAGTTGGAAATCGGGACCAGCGTCACAGCCAGAGAGCAGGGAAGAGGAAGAGCGCCAGAGATCAAGCGCTGGCAGCTCGCAACAGGGGGGAGGGCACGAGTCAGGAGTGGCCACACCTCCATCGGGGAGCGAAGAAACGGTCAGACGGAAAGTGGAAGGTTGGGCGCGCATGCCAAGTTCAAATGCACAGGAAAGTGACGCAGTAGGCAGCCAGGAAAGGGAGCCAGGTCCTAAAGCCCGGCGCAAGGAGACAGGGAGTTCCGGGGGGTCGGCGTCAGAAGAATCCCGGAAGGAAGAGACCCCGGGGGGCAGAGGGACCCAGAGGAGAGCAGTCAGGCGGAAAAGGTGGAGCAGGGCTAGGATATTAAGTTGGTGCACAAGGGGCGGAGACTCAGACGGAGCTTCGCCGATCTAGCCATTAGACGTAGAGTTGCACGCAGCAGCTTGGGAATGGAAACTGTAACTCAATAAAGACTTTCACTTAATGACCGCTGGCTAGCGTGATCCTCTGTGAGCTAGGATCTTGAAGCAGCTCTGACAGTGCCATTTACAGAGGGTATGCCTAGCTTCAGTAACCGATGCACTGGTGACATCCTGGCAGAACCGGCCCGCCCATGAGGCAAGGTGACCGCCTCAGGCGGCAGTATCTACAGGAGCAGCAGATCTGGTCTCCAAGGAATGTATCTGCCAGTGCCGTGATCTTCTGCCTCCTTGGCACTCCAACCCCAATGTCACCTCTACACTGGCCTCTTGGCAGATAGGAGACGCTACTGGTCTCCTCCCATCCTTGTTCTTGATGGATCCCTATTTCCTGACCAAGCCTAGGGTACCTTACATAGACAGCTATTATTATTATTATTATTATTATTATTATTATTATTATTATTAAACACAATTTCTATACTGCTCAGTACAGTCGTACCTCGGAAGCTGAGCGGAATACATTCTGGAAGTCTGTTTGAGTTCCAAAACATTCGGAAACCAAAGTGCGGCTTCCGATTGGTTGCCAGAAGCTCCTGCAGCCAATTGGAAGCTGTGGAACCCACGTCGGACGTTCGGGTTCCAAAGAACGTTCGCAAACCAGAACACTCACTTCCGGGTTTGCGGCGTTTGGGAGCCAAAAGGTTCAAGTCGCAAGTCGTTCAACTTCCAAGGTCTTACTGTATATTTAAAATATCTCTAAGCCGTATACAGAAAACTGAAGCGACAGCAGACAACTTGAACACAAATTTTACAAAAATACAGAGTTACATATAAAAATGTTTCATTGATACAGGTTACTAATATATATAAATGGCTAACAGGTTACTAATATATATAAATGGCTATCAGTTCATTTTTCTTCTGACACACTCTGCCTCTCAGCCTCTGGGTTCTCACCTAAGGTCCAAACAAAATTTACGCAGTGGTGTGCATCACTCATACGGCTGTTTCATATTTGCACATGATTAATACATTGGAGCAGGAAAGTGTGATTCCCTATCCAGGAAAGATAACAAGGGACAAGCAGCTTTAAAATAAACGGCCTTAATTATGACAGGAACCCACACTCATTTTAAGGTAACACTAATATATACAGCTTGTTACTGGAAGGGATTTTTTTATTTTGACTATGGCAGACCAACACGGCTACCTATCTGTAGCTTGTTACCTGGGAAGAGACAATCTCTGGTATTTTTGTTACTTGGGCTATGAAAAGTGGGCCCACTGCCTCCTCTCTTGACTTAAGCAAAAATCCTCATTTGGATTTAATAGGGGTTCTGCCTGAGTGAAGACTGAAAGGTCATACTCAAAGGTACAACGTGAACAAATGAAAATCAAATGTGTTCGCAGTTAACAGCGGAACAGTGAAATGAAAAACAGCCTGCTCTCTCTATTTTTTTCCTGATTACTCCCTCAAGTAGAAAACTCATAAAACTTTAGAGATGGAAACATATTACAGAATTACCGGCTTTTTATTAAAAGTTTGGAGGTGTTACGGTCCCTCCCGCCTCCAAACTTGATATATAATACTCATTCCTGAATGCGCATTTTCCCTGGCTATGGAGCACTGCCAGTACTGAGTTCTGCCCCTTTTCTGTGGCCAAAGCGTTAGTCCTAGGATAGCTAGAATGCGGATAATAATCGTTTCAGAGGAATGGTGAAGGTGATTTTGAAGAAGGAGCATTACTCATAGGGTGACCACTGGGTTTTTTTTTGTCATAATATCATAATGCTGGAAGGAGCCTTGTCAGAGACAGTAGACCTGTGAAAGCTCGTAGTTGAGGAACATGAGCAGCAAAGGACTATTGCACTCATGTCCTGATTGAGAGCTTCTCATATGCAGAATAGGAGGCCACTGTCAAAATGCTGACCTAGATAGGCCTTTGGATTGATCCACCAAGGCCCATCTCATCTGTGCTACTTTGCTGCAGAACATCCACATCTAGAGTATTCCCAACAGATGGCCATTCTGAAGACCTCCAGTCAAGGAGAGCCCACCACACCTCTAGGAGATTAGTTTCATTTCACCGCAAGTCAAAATCTACCCTTATGTAGCTCAAAGCCATTAGACGTAGTCCTGCCCTCTGGAAGAGCAGAGAACAAGCCTTTGCCTTCATCTAGGTGACATACCTTCAAGTATTTGAAAAATTCTGTCATGTCCTGACCCTTGGGTCCCTTCCAACTCTATCCTCCCTCAGTCTTCTCTTCCGCAAACTAAACATATGCATCTCCTTCAACCTTTCCTCATCAGGCTTGTGTTCCATTTCTGTGACCATCTTCACTCCCTTCTCTGAACTTTAATTTAAAACTTGTTTCACCAGAAGAATGTGTCTGTGTTATAGTTAATGATGCTGGTGAAATACCACTTACAGCCCCCTTAAAAACTGTTCCCTGCATGGAATGATTCTCGATCGCATGCATGCACAGGAGAGCATAGGAGGCAGTTTTATTAGTCCTATTAAAATGTTACAGTGAACATGGGAGTATTCTTCTTTGGTGATCACTCGTAGCCGACTAAGATTGTCTTCCATGAACACGGTCTTAACAGTGAGTCCGTAAGTGACTGTGGAGGACAATTCTGGATCCACACGTCCTTCCACAGTGGGGACATAGTTTTCCGGATGGGAGCTGATTAGGGTGAGGGTTTGCCAAGTGTGCCTTCCTCTTAGTTCGCTTCTCCCTTTCGTCCTGAGTTTGAGCGTCTTCAAAGTCCATGTCACCTTTGGTAAAGGCTGTTCTCCAGTTGGAGCGCTCGCAGGCCAGGGTTTCCCAGTTGTCAGTGTTTATGCTACATTATTTTTTAGATTTGCCTTGAGAGAGTCTTCAAACCTCTTTTGTTGACCACCAGCATTACACTTGCGTGCTGAGGTCCCCCAAAACACCCCTACCCCAATAACTCACACATCACTCATAAATTTTTGTTTAAGGTTTTTGGCATAATTTTGGCCACAACTTTATTAAACATACAAATTGTGAGTGGTTGCTTAGGCATTGGTTATGACTATCTGTCCCCCCCCCCCCGCCTTGGGGGACAGCACTGACTCCCGGATTCCAGCGAGAGCCAGTGTGGAGGAACAAGATCAGGGATAACTGGAGCTGCGACACAGACCCTCAGCTTCTCCCCGCATGCTCCCAGGAGCTTACGCGGCCCGCACCCTGCACCAAGGGTTGGGACGAGAGGATGGTAAGCCCCTGAATTCCTTTAACGGAATTCCCATGCAGCAGCAGCATTGGAGGGGCAGGCACAGCCAATCCATACCCCTCCACCAACCAATTTAAACCACTGCCTAACCGCCAACCTTACAAGTTGTGACGATTTGCTACGCAGTAGGCAAAAACCAAATGGCACACACTAATCAGCCAAATGGAAAAATTCCTACCAGGCCCCCGCACCAAGGCGGATGACCCCATGACAGGCATAGCAAGGTCAAAGCAAAAGCCCAAAAGGGAGGGCGGGAGGGTGATCCGGTTCCCATATCGAAAGAGAAAGCAGCTTGCTGTGAACCTTGTTTAAATAACCTCTGTTCCCACCCCCAAATTGGCAACATCAATTTTACCCCAGCAACACAAACAGCCAATCCTTGCCAGGCCCCTCTATCTTATCCTGCCTGGCAACTACAGGGTGTCTTGCTAGGCCCCATCCGCAACACGTGCTCTCCTTTAGTGAGAACACGCTTTACCATTTTTAAGTTCGGAGTAGAGTAGTAGCTTTGGAAGATGATAATTGGGCATCTGCACAACACGACCAGTCCAACAAAGTTGGTGTTGAAGAATCATTGCTCTGACACTGGTGATCTTTGCTTCTTCCAGTACACTGGCATTAGTTCGCTTGTCTTCCCGGGTGATGGGAGTAGAGAGAACAGGATTTTGTATGCTGTCACCCATGTGAACCTATATATCCAGCTGAAGGACTTCAGTAGAGCATAGGAATGTACTGTTGTACCCAGGGTCCCACATTTCACTTTTAAAAATCCATGCTATAGATTCATGTATAACCACAGCACTTCCTGTGGTCAAAATTAAAAAAAATTTTTTTTGCTAAAAGTTAAGAAATTGTTGGCTGCTGTATTTGTTTATGGGCCAGGTCACACAAATCACGAGTGTAACGTTAATATAAGAGAGAGAGCTGGAGGTGAAATAGTTAAACAGGTTGCCTAGTCAGGACCCAGGGGGGTGGAGTCAGTGGGACTATAAAACCAGCTCTGGGAGGTGCAAAGGAGGAGTTCGTTGGTGGATAGTTGGTTGGTTTTAGTGGATTGGCTGGTTGGGAAAGGCAGATGGAGAAGCAGTTGGCAGGCAGTTGGTAACAGAGAAACAGTTGGGGCAGTGGGTTCTTGATTGTGGGGAGGTAGAAGAGATAGAGAGAGGAAAATAAGACTAAGAAAGTAAAGAGCAACAACGTTTGGAATGCCGTAAAAGTTTGTTTGTGTCTGAAATAAAATACACTCTCCTTTATTAATTGAGAAGCTGACTGAGACTGAAGTGATTTTACCAGGGAGGACCTGGTTGGTGGCAGCGGATTAGTGGTGTACCGGTCAATAGTCCGTGAGACGACCGGGGGCCCCGTACGAATGCCACAATGAGCTCTCCTGGACATATGCTGAGGAAGTGGGCTCTGGCAATGTGCATGTATAGCAGGGATGTGAAACCTGTAGCCCCGCAGATGTTGTCGGACCACAGCTCCCAGCATCTCTGGCCACTGGCCATGCTGGTTGAGGCTGATGAGAACTGGAATCCAGCAACATCTAGAAGGCCGCAGGTTCCCCATCCTTGAGGTGTAGGAAATTTACTGTGTGTGCCAGCTTTCACTTCCATCTGCTTGTGGAAGGTGATGAAAGGTCATGATATAATCTGGTATGGAGTGGAAATCTTTACCCATGATATGGAACTGTTACAGAGAAGAACTCCGCTGGATTGGATGAAAGGCCTGTCTAGAGTGCATTGTGTTCTCACAGTGGCGAGCCAGATGTCGATGGGAACCTCACAAGTAGGACATGAGCACTCTCCCATTCAGGCATGGGTGTAGCCATGATTTAGGGGGCTGCAGGCTTCATGACAGGTATTCTTTCTCCAACACAGAGGAGTTCAGCTCTGGCACCTCCCAAGTGGCCACCATTGCCATTCTAAGAGAACAAGGAAAATGTTCATGGTGCGCTCAGGCACCTATTTTTCTAGAAAATACCACTGGCCATTGTTGTTCTTGTTGTTGTTAATAATAATAATAATAATAATAATATACTGCCTTTCATCACAAGACCTCAGGGCAGCTCACAAAATAAAATACAAGATAAAAACACAAGTAAATAATTAGAACAAAAACAAAACAATAACACCCGCAAACCCATATAAAAAGCTGTAGACTCTTAATCAGCCAAAGGCCTGATTGAAGAGGAGCATTTTTGCCTGGTGCCTAAAAATATATAATGAAGGCACCAGGTGAACCTCCCTGAGGAGAGCATTCCACAGAAAGGGAGCCACAACAGAAAAGGCCCGTTCTCGGGATGGTTTATATGGGGAGAGGTGGTCCTTGGGATATTGCGATCTTTGAAGAAGGTCACAGGGGTGATGCAGACCTTGCTGTGGTTTGTGAAGGGGCCCCCATAACAATTTGAGCTTCAGGGCCCCCAAAAGATACGTCCACCACTGCTGGAATGTATTATAGAACTGCGATGGCGCTTCTTCCTTTCCTGGATGGAGAAAGGTGAGTATATAATCATTGGATTGTTCCGCCTACTGTTGTCTCTGACTCCCTCCACCACTGCCATGTGGCCCCTGGAAGGTTTTGACACAAAGGAATGTGGCCCTTATTGGCAGATGAAGATGATGGACTTTTCGGAGCTAGCCAACCTGACTGGAAGAGTCTGTGACCAGAAGGAGGAGGACTGCCAGGAAGAATGGATGAAATTTAAAGACTATTTAGTTAAATATGTTAAGTTAAATTAATTGGAGAAGCTTGCAAATAACAGATAGGCTTAGGACATAACTAGGTAATGGGATAATAATAATAATAATAATAATAATAATAATAATAATAATAATAATAATAATAATAATAATTTATTATTTATACCCCGCCCATCTGGCTGGGCCTCCCCAGCCACTCTGGGCGGCTTCCATAAAAACCAAAAATACAATAAAATATCACACGTTAAAAACTTTCCTGAACAGGGCTGCCTTAAGATGTCTCCTAAATGTCAGGTAGTTGTTTATCGCTTTGACATCTGCTGGAAGGGCGTTCCACAGGGCGGGCGCCACTACCAAGAAGGCCCTCTGCCTGGTTCCCTGTAGCTTTGCTTCTCGCAATGAGGGAACCGCCAGAAGGCCCTCGGCGCTGGACCTCAGCGTCCGGGCAGAATGATGGGGGTGGAGACGCTCCTTCAGGTATACTGGACCAAGGCCGTTTAGGGCTTTAAAGGTCAGCACCAACACTTTGAATTGTGCTCGGAAACGTACTGGGAGCCAATGCGGGTCTTTCAAGACCGGTGTTATATGGTCTCGGCGGCCGCTCCCAGTCACCAGTCTAGCTGCCGCATTCTGGATTAGTTGTAGTTTCCGAGTCACCTTCAAAGGTAGCCCCACGTAGAGTGCATTGCAGTAGTCCAAGCGGGAGATAACCAGAGCATGCACCACTCTGGCGAGACAGTCCGCAGGCAGATAGGGTCTCAGCCTACGTACCAGATGGAGCTGGTAAACAGCTGTCCTGGACACAGATTTGACCTGTGCCTCCATGGACAGCTGTGAGTCCAAAATGACTCCCAGGCTGCGCACCTGGTCCTTCAGGGGCACAGTTACCCCATTCAGGACCAGGGAATCCTCTACACCTGCCCGCATCCTGTCCCCCAAAAACAGTACTTCTGTCTTGTCAGGATTCAACCTCAATCTGTTAGCCGCCATCCATCCTCCAACCGCCTCCAGACACTCACACAGGACCTTCACCGCCTTCACTGGTTCTGATTTAAAAGAGAGGTAGAGCTGGGTATCATCCGCATACTGATGAACACCCAGCCCAAACCTCCTGATGATCTCTCCCAGCGGCCGCATGTAAATGTTGAAAAGCATGGGGGAGAGGACAGAACCCTGAGGCACCCCACAAGTGAGAGCCCAGGGGTCTGAACACTCATCCCCCACCACCACTTTCTGAACACGGCCCAGGAGGAAGGAACAGAACCACTGTATAACAGTGCCCCCAGCTCCCAGCCCCTCAAGACGGTCCAGAAGGATGCTATGGTCGATGGTATCAAACGCCGCTGAGAGATCCAGCAGAACTAGGAAACAGCTCTCACCTTTGTCCCTAGCCCGCCGGAGATCATCAACCAGTGCGACCAAGGCAGTTTCAGTCCCATGATGAGGCCTGAATCCCGACTGGAAGGGATCCAAATGGTCCGCTTCTTCCAGGCGTGCCTGGAGTTGTTCGGCAACTGCTCGCTCAATCACCTTGCCCAGGAATGGAAGATTTGAGACTGGGCGATAGTTGGCCATCGTGGCCGCATCTAAAGATGGTTTTTTAAGAAGCGGTTTAATAACTGCCTCTTTCAGCGGGTCTGGGAAGGCTCCCTCACGGAGGGAAGCATTCACCACCCCACGAAGCCCATTGCCCAGTCCTTCCCGGCTAGCTTTTATAAGCCAGGATGGGCAAGGATCCAGGAGACAGGTGGTTGGTTTCACTCGTCCAAGCAGCCTGTCCACATCCTCGGAGGTAACAGATTGGAATTGATCCCACTCAACTTGACTAGACAGAACTCTAGCACTCTCCCGCCACGGCCCTGCTCCCACGGTGGAGTCTACTTCTTCCCGAATCTGAGCGATTTTATCTGCAAAAAACTTTGCAAAATCATTGCAGGAGAACATGTGGCCCGTACTGGGCCCCGATGTTGCAGGTGGTTCCGCTAAATTGTGAACCACCTGAAAAAGTCTCCTGCTGCTGTTTTCTGCAGATGCAATAGAGGCGGTGAAGAAATTCTTCTTCGCCGTCGCTATCGCCACTTGGTAGGCTCGACGTTGAGCTCTAACCTGTGTCCGGTCAGATTCGGAATGAGTTATCCGCCACCGGCGCTCTAGCCATCTCAACGATTGTTTCATTGCCCTCAGATCCGTGGAAAACCACGGGGCTGTCCGGGCTCCATGCAATCGGAGAGGGCGCTTCGGAGCCAAACAGTCAATAGCCCTGGTTAACTCCACATTCCAGCGGGCCACCAGGGAATCAGCTGAAAGGCCATCAACATGGGATAAAGCATCCCCTACCACTCTCTGGAAACCATTTGGATCTATTAAGTGGCGGGGGCGGACCATCCGAATTGGTCCCACCTCCCTGCAGAGGGGATGGGTCGCAGAGAAGTCCAGTTGCACCAGGAAGGATGAATTAATATGTTTAATACTGAATTGGAAAGGAAAATATAATGATGTTAAGTGATTAAGTTAATTTTATAAGAACAGTGGTTTTGGAAAACCGTTAAAATGATATACACTGAAATTCAACCAGGGGGATACGAGGAAGTCACTTAACAATGTTATTAAGTTTGGTTTAAATACAGTTGAGATTTGTTTATTTGTTTAATGGGGGGGGAATCAATAATTTTTTTTGAAAAACAACAACAAAGGAATGTGGCCCTTGGGCTTAAAATATTCTGCCCCTCTTCCAAATGGAGAAGAAGAACAGGACTGGGCTACCTAGAAAGTGGAAATTCATGTGGCCAGCTATAAAAGAGGACAGGGGCCCTGCGCTTTCAATAGTTATGTGGAAGATGGAATTTTAGCAGAAGATTCAGCTTGCAAGAAAAGCTACCCCTGTTGAAATTTTGTATAGTCATTCACACAGACTTGTCTAAACGTGCCTTTCAAAACTGAAGAACAGAACCATAGTTAGAATTAAAAGAGAGCAGCGCCTTTCAGTGTGAGGAGGTGTGACTAAAAATAGCCCGTCAGTGGATAACTCCCATGTGTCCAATGATTTAGTGGGTTTTCTAGACACTTTCACTGACCGATGAATTAATTGGTGGAACTATGTTTGGAAGGAGGAAGATGAAATATATGCTACCTGCACCTCAGCTTAAGATCTGTTTCCTTTCTTCTCCCTGCTTTATCTTCCTATGTTAAAAAAACCACAACTTGTAAAATTGCTGGGCTGGCTGAAAAAAGGAACAGCTTCCAGGAAGTGGCAGCAGAAGTCTCACGGATGAGATTAAATGTGTTGCTCACGGCACAACTAGATGTGACACACTGGCAGATCTATGATCAAGATTTTTCACGGTTGTTGTCGATTTTTATTTTTTTAAAAATGCATTTTATAGCAGTTGCATTGGGCATCAGGAGAGAACTGGATTAGGCAAGAGAGGGAGTGAAGAATTTAGCCTTCACCCCTCCTGCGTTGCCATTTCCGCCCCACTTAAAATCCTACCCAAGCCACCTATTTGTCTTGTGTAGGGGAATGTACAAGTACCATATTTTATTTTATATTCAAGAAGCATGGCCCATTTATCAGAGGGTGCCTCCAAAAGAAGTGCAGAATAAAATTTCAACAGAATAAAAACCACAAAATGCCTCAAACAATATATCCCTTTCTAGAAAATGTGCTCCTCAGATGGAGCATTGCTGAGAGTACCAGAGGTGCAAATAGCCTATTCTAGAAACCAGGCTTTTAGTGTTACAGCTCCAGCCCCCTGCACTCAGTTAACAGCCAAAATCAGACAGGCACCTAGAATCACAATGTTTAAGTGCTTTTGAAGACACTTCTGTTTGGGAAGGCTTACTCTGAGATGTAACCCAGCTATTTATGGAATATCAGTTTTATATCTGCATAATTTTTTTGTTATGCTGCGGGAGGCAGTGGAAGACAGGAGTGCCTGGCGTGCTCTGGTCCATGGGGTCACGAAGAGTCGGACACGACTAAACGACTAAACAACAACAAGTTTTTTGTTTCATTTTTAGAATTTGTAAAGATGGTTTTATTGTTTTTAGAGTTTGTTGAATTTGTTTTATTTTAGAGCTTATGTTTTTTCCTGTTTTTATCTTGTTATTTTAATGGATTTATACTGTGAAACAGTCTATAAATTTGAATCATCATCATCAGAGTTTAGGTATATTTTCTTTCGCAGGGAAATAGCACAAAGAGGGGAGGTCAAACCTATTTCCTACAGTAAAAATTTAATCCTCCTCTCCCCCACGCAGATGCCATTACCATTTAAAATAAATTCAAGAGATTATATTGATTGATCTCCTTAGTCTTGCCTAAAGACATCCACTCACAGAAGTTTCTTTGTACCAAAACCAGAACTAGTCTAGGTTAACTGTGGAAGTGGCAAGAAATATGGAGGGAAATACTGTAAAAATAGAATAAGGTAACCTTATTAAAGGTAATACAATTTAATACAGTTAGTTTTAATAAGCTATCCTAATTAAAGGTTAAGAACGCTGTAGAAAAGAAATGTTGTAAATTGCAAAAGCAGTCAGGGGTCTTTGTGTCGCATATAAATTCTCTCTTAAAGTGGCCACTTTAAAACTAAAATGATTATGAATTTTAGGTTCAAACCCGGAAAGGTGAAAGGTGTCTTCTGCTAATAGAATTTTCTCTGATAAACAACAACCAGAGGCGTCTCTGTTACTCTGTTATAGCAAAACAACAAAGAGTCTTGTAACACCTTGAAATTTATGACAGTTGCTTCCAGACCCTCCAAGTGTCCTTATATCTTAGGGACAATCCATGATTTACAGAAGCTGTCCAGGTTTCTGATTTGATCCCATAATGTCCCACTTTTCCTTAGGATGTCCCTATTTTAATCAGATAAATACTGGAGGGTATGGAGTTATGCGACCCTCGAGCCAAGGAAATAAGTAACTGTACAACCTTTAGAAGACATTTGAAGGCAGTGTTATTTAGGAAAGTTTTTCAATGTTTAATGTTTCGTTATGATTTTACATATGTTGGAAGCTGCCCAGAGCAGCTGGGGCAACCCACTCAGATGGGTGGGGTATTATTATTATTATTATTATTATTATTATTATTATTATTATTATTATTATTATTGAATAGGACATTCCTATTTTCATCTGAGAAAAGTTGGAGGAGATGTGCTTTTATGGACTTGAGCACCACACACTTCTGATAAAATGGACTCTAGAACCTGACACTTGGTCGTCTGTGTCCAATAAAGGCTTTCAAAGTACCACCTTGTGCCTTTCTGGGGAGAGAAGGCAATGATAATACAAACCAGTACAAGAGAACAGCAACCATAGGATAGCAAAGTCAGAAAGAACTAAATAAAAATGTTCTGCTGGCACAAATGGACATAAACAGGTGTGAAACCTGTGTCAACAGCTACTGCATAAGCCTCTGTAAGAGTTAACAAAGTTTGGCCATTTTCCAGTGTTGACAACTGACCATTATGTGGTGGTGGTGGTTGTTAGAGCTCTTATACCCCTCTCTTCATCCAAAAAAGCCCCCAAAGTGGCTTATACACAAGCAGTTAAAACAAGATAGCCTTTGTTGCAATCAAGCTGGGTATTGAAGGGGCAGAGGAACCAGAGACCAAATTGCAACCATGCGCTGAATTATGGAGAAGGCTAGAGAGTTCCAGAAAAACATCTACTTCTGCTTCATTGACTACACAAAAGCCTTTGACTGTGTTGACCACAGCAAACTATGGCAAGTTCTTAAAGAACTGGGAGTGTCTGATCACCTCATCTGTCTCCTGAGAAATCTCTGTGTGGGACAAGAAGCTACAGTTAGAACTGGATATGGAACAACTGATTGGTTCAAAATTGGGAAAGGAGTATGACAAGGCTGTATATTGTCTCCCTGCTTACTTAACTTATATGCAGAATTCATCATGCGAAAGGCTGGGCTGGATGAATCCCAAACTGGAATTAAGATTGCCAGAATAAATATCAACAACTTCAGATATACAGATGACACAACCTTGATGGCAGAAAGTGAGGAGGAATTAAAGAACCTTTTAATGAGGGTGAAAGAGGAGAGCGCAAAATATGGTCTGAAGCTCAACATCAAAAAAACGAAGATCATGGCCACTGGTCCCATCACCTCCTGGCAAATAGAAGGGGAAGAAATGGAGGCAGTGAGAGATTTTATTTTCTTGGGTTCCATGATCACCGCAGATGGTGACAGCAGTAACAAAATTAAAAGATTAAGTTAATTTTATGAGAAGATTGGTTTTGGAAAACTGTTACAATGATATACACTGAAATTCAGCCAGGAGCATTTGAGGAAGTCACTTAACAATGTTACTAAGATTGGATCAAGTACAGTTAAGATGTATGTTTGTTTGTTCGTTTGTTTGTTTAAAATTTTTGGAAAACCAATAAAAAAAATTGAAAAAAAATATTAAAAGACGCCTGCTTCTTGGAAGAAAAGCAGTGACAAACCTAGACAGCATCTTAAAAAGCAGAGACATCACCTTGCCAACAAAGGTCTGTATAGTTAAAACTATGGTTTTCCCAGTAGTGATGTATGGAAGTGAGAGCTGGACCATAAAGAAGGCTGAGCGCCGAAGAGTTGATGCTTTTGAATTATGGTGCTGGAGGAGACTCTTGAGAGGCCCATGGACTGCAAGAAGATCAAAGCTATCCTTTCTGAAGGAAATCATCCCTGAGTGCTCACTGGAAGGACAGATCGTGAAGCTGAGGCTCCAATACTTTGGCCACCTCATGAGAAGAGAAGACTCCCTGGAAAAGACCCTGATGTTGGGAAAGATTGAGGGCACAAGGAGAAGGGGACGACAGAGGACGAGATGGTTGGACAGTGTTCTCGAAGCTACCAGCATGAGTTTGGCCAAACTGCGGGAGGCAGTGGAAGACAGGAGTGCCTGGCATGCTCTAGTCCATGGGGTCACGAAGAGTCAGACACGACTAAATGACTAAACAACAACAAATTTGCCAAACATCTTTTCTATGCTGCGGGAAATGGGAAAATTGGAAGGGGGGAATTTTTAAAGGTCTAAAAGCCATTTCTATGCTTCCCTGTTCTGCATGTTTTGTGATCTTAAATCTCTGCTGGGGCTCTCTCATCAAAGAGTCCCTGCCCCAAACCTGTATCTAGACATCCAGGGAATTTTCCTTTTTATTATACCCTATCTATTTGTCTTTCCCAGCTAACAAATAGCAGAGCTGATGGAGTGAGCCCTGCTTCCCATCTCTCTCGCTGGCAGAACGGCTGCTCCCAGGTGGCAGTTAAGAGAGCGGAGGCCTGCTGGAGCTGGCCTGAGATTAAAAAAAGGAAGCAGCCAAGATTCACAGTGTGCTTATCCAGGGCTATCACCAAAGGAGGCTTCTGTTATTGATATTCTCCTTTAGACAACCTGCAGCGCTGCCTTGTAGTGCTTCCCTTTTCTGGTTCTTTAAAATGAAAGGGATTTATTTTATTTTATTTGCTACTCCCACAACTCTCCAGTGATTAACAACCTAATATTTTCTTCTGTGGCTTTGAAGCGGAAGAGCTCTTCATTTTTAAAGGAGAAATTGCCAACCTTCTGACAACTAGTATTTAAGTGGAGGTTGCATTGCTCAGTCATCTTGAAAACAAATTCCGTTCAGTCTCAGTTTATTTGTTTCAGCCATTAGCCATAACAAAGTCTACACACCGTGTGCAGCCATTTAAACAATTTACAAAGTAAAATGGTCTGGTATGTAGTCCAAAATACAAGAATGAACAAAGTCTGCATGAGTTTGGCCAGAAAGGCTGCTCTCTGAGTCATTCTCTATAACATTTGCTATCTTCTCTAGCCTAGTGGTTTCCAGATGTTTCGGAATGAAACTCCCATAAGCTCCAGCCAATGTGGCCAATGGTCAGCTGTCAATGGGACTTGTAGTCCAAAATCCCTAAAGGGCATCGGATTGTGGAAGGCAGTTCCATATTCTCCTTGGGACTAATGTCTATGATTTATTTATTTTTCAAATTTTCAAAAAAACCAAACCTTATCTAGTGAGACAGAGGGCAGACAACATTGCCACATGTCCTCATCATGCCTGTTTCCATGGACATGAAGCAATAAATTACATTTTGATTTGCACCCTCTAGTACTGAAGCAGTTATTAACTGAAATTTAAGCATGGTGAAATCTTTCTCCCAGTGGAATTTATCAGTTTTGATCAAGTAATTTTTTGCACCAAAGAGCCATCTTGACTCTGTTCGAGGATATCAAACCTTTTCAGATTTGCTACTTTTAGATTCCCGACAAGCAGCTGTCTTGATGAAATAATAAACTATAGGGAAACCAGATGAGTGCATTATGTGAACGATGTTCTGAAGCCTCGTTAGATGTTTCAGAGTGAATTTGCTCAACAAGACATAGTTTGGAGAGCTTCTCTTGGGAAAACATTGTCTAGAGTAAGCCAGCAATTGAAAACTGAAATGTCTCCTCATTGCAACTGAGTGTTCATGCTTCTGTTATAAAATGATTGTCTGGTCTGTCTTCAGTTTAGAAGTGCTGGTATGTGTCCTTCAACTCAGAGAGCTAGAAAACAACCATCTCAAATATCAGTAGTTCTGAACCTATTTAACTTTTTGTGAGTCAAAATGCCGAACAAGAAGATTCTCTTTATAGCTGAAAATTAGCACATTGGCTTTCTCATCGTAATCAATCTTCAAAGTCCTGCTTGTGATATAGTCATAAGGCCACAAATAACATCTTCAAGCCAACATTGGAACACCATATTATTTGAGGTAGAAGCAGAGAAAGCTTACTATCCCTGAATGTCATGGAAACAACTCATCACCGCTTAACCCCAAGACAATATAATTAAGCCAAAAAAGTTAAGAAGAAAGGGAGATAGTGCAGAGGCGACTTTGACACTCTGGGTAACTGGTATTCTATCAGATAAAGAAACTGTCTCTGAGAGCTTAGTCATCAATAAGGTTCCAGTATAAAAGCACTGCATGGTCTGGACAAAGCAATCGGCAACAGGGAAGACATTCTAGAAGACTGCAGCATCCACAACGACACCAGTGTTCATTTATCCCAAATTGTAAATGAGCAAATGGAATCCCTTTGAAAATTCCCCCATAAAAGTTATAGTCATGGTGGTTATGGATGTGCCAGCCATTCTTTTTCAGATCTGTATTGGGTTAAGCCTATACTTGGATTTCTAGGTTGTATCTGTAATTCCCTAGAATCATATTGGCAAAGGGCTTATAAGACTGCTCACACCCTGAATGGCTTGTGATAGGAATTAACTGAAAAATAATGTAGGGTACATACACATTCTATCCTGTTTCCTTCATTTACAGGCTGCAGAGAGCCTGGAGCTTTTTTGTGCTCCAGGAGTTAAAAGATTCTCTGTCCAGAAAATACCTACAAGATAAGACCATTATTCTTTAGACAGTATTACAGGGGAAGAAATAAAAAAAAACAAGGTTAGACAGGCCACATCATTTTTAAAATGGCATTATGGACTTTTTCTAGTTGTTCTGTTTCTGCCTTGGAAAATGATAGATGTTCCTGGTTTCTCAGCCTTTCCTCCAAAAGCTATTTTGAAATGCAAACCACTTGGACAATGCACACATTGGAATGAAGCTGCCGGTTGCTGAGAAAGTGCTTAACTGCCTCTTCAAATAAATGGGCTTTAAAAGTATTTAATGTTGGCTGGATTGCAAACCAGGTAATTTTAAAATAAAAGTTCTTGCCTATTCAGCACCTTATTTGATACAATGGAGTGTGACATCACAGACTGAAAACCGTAGGTGGCTGTAAACAAGGACAAAGTTTCCATATGCTACAGCTGTGGCAAACTCGTTACTCATCCCGGGACATAGCAAATATATGCTGTCCTCCATCATTTTCCAAAGGCCAGCTGGATGGTTAAGCCACATGGTTTCCTATGAGCTTGTGAAGCCAAGTCAACCGTATACGACACCACTTTTTCTTTTGCACAAAGTGAAAGCTGTGTATTTTAATTTCCAGGGATGCTTTTTCAAGCAATGATAGACTCTTTTATTTGTGAAGGCACGAGATATTCTAAAGGAGTGCCATGATTTCAGAAATGTACTGTACAGTAGTTGAATATAATATAGTTGTGGGGAGGGCTATGTGCAGGGCTGGCCTAAGACAGTTTGCTGCCTGAGGCAAAGGATAAGATGCTGCCTCTCCCCAATTCAATGTACAAAAACTGTATGGGAATGTTGAGGGATGCAGGAGAGGACATATTGTTTGATTCCATAATTTCCAACTTGTGTTAACAAGTTCTACAATTTAGCAGAATAACATTCCCCTTTTTAAACTTGCACAGCCGATCCGTTTGCTCAGGCTCGCTAAAGCCTTTAAAACACGTTTCTTTGTTAATTCGCCATTTAGTCCCTCATGAAAAGATAGACATGACACAGTCTTCTATAAAAGTATAAAAAAGACATTCTGTTCACAATTGGATCCCAGAAGGGAGACTTAAGTTACAAAAGTAATACAGTGGTACCTCGGGTTAAGAACTTAATTCGTTCTGGAGGTCCGTTCTTAACCTGAAACTGTTCTTAACCTGAGGTACCACTTTAGCTAATGGGGCCTGCCACTGCTGCTGCACCGCCCCCACGCGATTTCTGTTCTCATCCTGAAGCAAAGTTCTTAACCCGAGGTACTATTTCTGGGTGAGAGGAGTCTGTAACCTGAAGCGTCTGTAACCCGAGGTACCACTGTATACACCTGGAAACTATCCCATAAAGAGACAGTCCCTTTGTCCTCTCTTGGCTGGAAACTGGAAGCCAAGAGAGCATCTTTGGCTAAGCAGATGTTGCTTCTTCAACAAATGTAGTCAGAGAGAGAGAGAGATGGCTGACCAGTCCTGCTCTTTTGTTACCTGGGCAGGTGAGGTCACGCCCACCTCTAGTCACATGCAGAGGAAATCTGTCCCAGCCTAAGAGAAACAGGAAGTTCCGAATGGCTGGTCGAGACATCCCCTTTTATGTCCACTCTAGGGATGTTGTACTTGACTGTTCTGGTGTTTCACATCCCACAAACTGACTAGACTAGCAACTGCGCTGTAAACAGGACAATGTCCTCTGCTGCATCTGAGGGCAGCAGGAGAGCTTAGAGCAGACTGCATGACACACACAGCCCTCTGTCCTCTGTCCCCTCATTGCTCTCCACCCTTCAGTTTCCAGTGCCGGAAGCACTGCCTCACTCTGCCTAATGGTAGGGCCAGCTCTGGCTGGGTGGATAGTATCATTATATGATCAAGTCATTATTATTATTATTATTATTATTATTATTATTATTATTATTATATTTCATTATTTATACCCCACGCATCTGGCTGGGTTTTCCCAGCCACTCTAGGTGGCAATGGACTTCATTGTATCTAGGTGAAGTCAGATGTTTCCTGGTACTATTCTGTACTTTTTGGAGACAGATAGAATCATATAATTGTAGACCCATCTTATTAAGTTGTGGGTAGACATAGCAGTCGACACAGAGATTTCTCCAATGGTTCTTTATAGTAAGGTGGAACTGAACTGAACTGAACAGCTCAGCCGGCCTGCTTTTATAGGCAGCCGGCTGTCAACATTGTAACAACAACAACAACCCAGTGTTTCCCGCCTAAATTAACTGACGTGGACCTGAGTGAAAACTATATACACAATACCCCTGGTGGCCAGGGTGAGAACTTCAATACATAACACATCTAGTCCACTCCCCTGCGATGCAGGAATGTTTTGCCCAACATGGGGCTTGAACCCCTGGGCAGAGGCAGAGAAAGGGGTTGCACACTGAGGGGGGGGGTGACATACAGGTGCACCGCCCGCCTGCGACTCCAAAGCCTACCCCAGGCCATCAGGGGAAGGAGCGGAACTGCAACACCTTGCCGGCGGCCTTCCCCCCTTTCCCCTTCGTTTTGACAGCTCAGGGAAGACTTGGGAGTCACGGGCGGGCAGTGTGCCATTGTCCCCCACTCCTGGGCTGCTTCCTGGGGGGGAAGCCTCCCCTCAGCTGTCAAAAGGAAGAGGGAAAGGAGGAAGCCTGCTGGCAAAGCGGTGTAGCTCCCTCTCCCCACCCCCCGCCCAGGAAGCAGCCCACCATGGGCAGCTCGCTCCGCCCCCATGGGCGGCTCACTGTGGTCAGCACCCCCTGGAACGCTGGCCCTGCCCCCTGGGATGCTGGCCCCACCCCCATGGCCCCGCTCCCGGGTGCCAGAGCAGCTAGCTCCGCCTCTGCCCCTGGGATTAAGTCTCATGCTCTAATTAATATTCTTGTCTAGCTCCCGACTGGCGTATCCTCTAAGCCTTCCATGACAAAAGGCAATTCCCAGAGATTGCCTGATTGTCTTCAGAATCCCCAAAGATGAGGCACATGCACCTTTGCAATATACGTGTGATTGCTGTGTTGACACTGTGTGCCAGCCCACCGCTGTAAGTTTAAAGCTTTCAGTTGCATACATACCTGCACCCAAACGGCTCCTTATTTCTTATTCCGTTCTCTTGCTGGTTCAGATTAAAGCCTTGGCTAGATGAGACCTACAGGCCTGCAGTACTAAGACCAGGAAATGAATGCATCATAAACACTCAATATTTGTTCTGTACAAGACTTCTGTACAATTTGTAAACTTCCATATTCATTCATCTGTTTATTTATCTTTCATTAGCTTGGACAATCTCCAGCATTTCTTTGCATGGTTTTCCACAAATGAAAATGTGCGAAGGGCTCAGCTGCTGAAATTTTAAGTGCTAGTCCCTTTCATTCAAAATAGCCATTAACCTTTCAAAATTGGGCTTGGAAATGAAGCAGAGAATCTAAAAACCAGAAAACTGCTTCAAAACTGATTTTGTTCATCCTTTGATTTCTGCTTGATTTAGAAACCAATGAACGTTGACTTTGGATGCCTCCACACCAACCATATTGCAGGTGACCTTTGCATGAAGGTGGGGCACAGTTTACCTCACATATTGGGGATCTTTATTTCCTTATTGTCTCCATGCAAAAATAAAAAATAAAATGATGGGGGCATTTTGTGCAATTGAGTGCAGATGCACTCTAACTTCCTGGATGTTCCTGGACAGGGGCGCCAACTCCAAAGGTCCAGCGATTTTGCCTCCCCCCGTGGGATGTAACATCACTGTAGCAGTCAAATACAACATTTCCTATTTGCCCAGAGTGGACACACAGGGGAATGTTGCTCCAGCCCAGAGGACTTCCTGTCACACCTGGTCTGGAGCATCCTCCCCCTGGGTGTGACCAGGTAGATGGGTGTGACCCTGGCAGACCCTATAAAGGGGCTAGTCATGCAGGCATCTTCCTCTTATGCCATCTCTTATGCTGCTCTCTCTTGACTCCTTCTCTCCATTTTGCCTTTTGCTGTCTGCTGGCTCTCAGCCAGCAGCACATGGGCTCATCCCTCACAGAGGATGAACCCACACTTTTCTTTTTAACTGTAACTACAAGCTAAAGCCTGCCTTCAGGACCATACTGTGAACTGAATGTAAGTAAACCTTATCATTACTTGTAAAAGAAGATTGTTGTGTCATTATTGTTTTTAAGAGGGAACTAAAGGGGATTTACCAGGAACAATCCAATCTGGACAAGCCAGACTGGATTGCTTAACTCACGTGGTTCTAGCAAATCCATCAACTAGCTTCCTGCAATGTACAAGGGAATGTGCTCTGCTACTAGCTCACTAGTATGAGTAAGGAAGGATAGTATTTCATGAATATATCCTCTCTTGCTATCCTCATCGTTCCCACAACCCCATGTTCTGAATGATCAGGGGGTGAAAGAGGCCAAGCATGGAATTGATCATGGTGTGGCTTCAGTGGCCGGCTTCTCCTCCTAGAATCATAGAATCATAGAATCAGAGTTGGAAGAGACCACAAGGGCCATCGAGTCCAACCCCCTGCCAAGCAGGAAACACCATCAGAGCACTCCTGACATATGATTGTCAAGCCTCTGCTTAAAGACCTCCAAAGTAGGAGACTCCACCACACTCCTTGGCAGCAAATGCCACTGTCGAACAGCTCTTACTGTCAGGAAGTTCTTCCTAATGTTTAGGTGGAATCTTCTTTCTTGTAGTTTGGATCCATTGCTCCGTGTCCGCTTCTCTGGAGCAGCAGAAAACAACCTTTCTCCCTCCTCTATGTGACATCCTTTTATATATTTGAACATGGCTATCATATCACCCCTTAACCTCCTCTTCTCCAGGCTAAACATGCCCAGCTCCCTTAGCCGTTCCTCATAAGGCATCGTTTCCAGGCCTTTGACCATTTTGGTTGCCCTCCTCTGGACACGTTAAAGTTTGTCAGTGTCCTTCTTGAATTGTGGTGCCCAGAACTGGACACAGTACTCCAGGTGAGGTCTGACCAGAGCAGAATACAGTGGCACTATTACTTTCCTGCTTCAGTTATTCAAATGCTGCTAATGTTTTCAAATGTTTATTGTAATTCTTCATATATTCCACAAATTTCCCTCATTTTCTCTTAAATCTTTATTTCTTTTGGTCTCAGATTCTATATTTTACTCAGCCATTTTCGCATATTCCATCTGATTTATCTGCCGACATCATTCACATGTGTCATGGCCCTCCCAATCTTCAGCGCAAGTTGGCGCCTCTGTTTCTGGATATTGTCCTGTTGTCCCTTTCAGAATCTAAGAAACTTTCTTTTATATTTCAGTTTTGTTTTTCAATTTTCTTTTGGATGAATTTGCACCAACTGCTAGGTTGGCAGGAGCAGGGACCGAGCAACGGGAGCTCACCCCGTCACGGGGATTCGAACCGCCGACCTTCTGATCGGCAAGCCCTAGGCTCTGTGGTTTAACCCACAGTGCCACCCAGTTATTGAATCGAAAATGGGATACCACCAGGGCATGGGGGGACTTGAAGGGTGAAGGTGCAGAGCCAAATAGCTCCCAACCTTTTCCAGACTGAAAAGTAGCCCCACAAAAACCTTTGGAAGACCAAAATGCATTTTTTTCTTCTTCTGGAGAAGGCTGCCCAACTACCTGTGTGGTGTCCCACCTTCCTTATGAACCACTGGCTGCAAGCTAAAGAGAATCAAGTCAGTATTTGAACACGCTTTTGTTGTTTGCCTTTTTTCTTGAGCACGGATAATCTCTGGCCCTGGAAGAGATTTCCAGGGAACTTGTGTTTCATACCACTGCTCCAGATTCGCCTGCCAAGATCAACATCTCTTCCCTTTGGGGGGACCCTTCTGTTCTGCACGTGGTGTCAGTTTGGTTTTCTATGTCTTTCATAGTCTGGTTTCGTCTTTATATCTATCTATCACTGTATGTGACAAGCAGGAGAAGCTTTCAAGAAAGGAGTACATAGCTGTCTGTTTAATAGGAACCATCCCCTTTGCAGGGAGAAATAAGAAAAGTATAGGAAATGCTAGTATCCTACATGACTGTTGTTGAGCATGTTCATGTTTAGTTACTTCCTTAATGAAATACTAATGTGAACAAAACATGGAAAACATTAAAACACTGCTTTAAGAGTGTGCCAGCCTCAACAAAGGACATGTCTATGTTAAAATGACGCCTCTCAGATGGGCACCATTGCCATTATAAGAGAACAAGAGAGGTGTTTGTGGTGAGTACCAGCACCTCTCTTTATAGAAAAATAGCACTGGACTTTACATATATTTTAGAATATCCTTGTTATGAAACTTTCTGGTGTGCATTAATATGTAAACACTGTAATGTTGTAACTACAGTCGTACCTTGGAAGTAGAACGGAATCCGTTTCGGAATTCCATTCGACTTCCAAAACGTCCGAAAACTGAATCACGGCTTCTGATTGGCTGCAGACGCCATGGAAGCCCCGCCGGATGTTCAGCTTCCAAAAATAGTTCGCAAACTGGAACAGTCACTGTTTGAAATGTTCAGGAGCCAAAACGCTCAGGAACTAAGCTGTGTGACTGTATCTAAATCTAAACTGCTGATACACAACCATTTTGATAAACATTGCAAAGTGACAATGATAAATACTACTGAGCACCCATTGTTTTTGAAAGGTGCAGGTGTTTTGGTGCAATTTTCCCCTTGATCTTTCTCCCTTCCTTCCTTCCTACCTTCCTTGGACGAATAATCTCAGTCAATTGGGATTCATGGAAGAAATGTCAGATTTGCCTGCTTGCTAACATCACAATGGGCAAATAAAGTCAATTCAGAGTTGACAGTCAGAACTTCCCAGATTAGTCAGATGAGTTGTCCTAGCTAATCAGGGATCACATAACAAATGTGACTGCATTGTTTAATACATAAGCAAACAAAGGAGGTTATGTGCGGATATCACTGATATACACAGAAGTCAGTGTACTGTGAAGGCAATGTTTCCTTAATAGGTGGACACTTTCAAAACCTTGTCAAGCAGTTATTCAAACGGTGGAGACATTCTTCGACATTGTCAAATGTTTTCACAAAAACTGGTGAGTGCTTTTGACTGAGCCTTTAATGCAGCTGTTGAATTGTACAGTACACACTTTCTGTTTGCGGATCCAACCTGAGACAGGGAAGCTGCCGCTAACAGAGCCATGTTGGGTGCATTATTTATTGGTGTTTCGTGGTGTTGTCTAAAAAAAGAGTTCAACAGCTGAAGGCTGTGGGTGTGTAAAAATGAGCACATTATATGTAACAGCGAGAGGTAAATGTGGGACTCTGCTGCTTGGACACACAGAAATTATTTCTGGCTGGCAATTGTGTAGCCTGGCTCTTCTTATCTATTACTCGAATGTCTACTTCTCTACCTTAAAAAAAATGTTATTTTTGATGTATTTTGTTTGCAAAAACACACATTTCAGATAAGGTAGATTTTAAAGGCAATTTCTTTCTTTTTTTGGGGCAGGCAGTGTAGGGCCAATGTGACATTTTCTAGACAACTTTATAGGGTAGACATTACAGCACAGTGGGAAATTGCAGCAGAGACAATGCTACACAATGGTTGTGGAAGATCATAAAAAGAATCTTAAGGGCAATTTTGTTCAGCTGTGCCGTATGGAATGCTTCTGACATTCCCCTTAATATGCATTATGGAAAAGCGCAGAAAATCCTGTGGGCCCTGCTTCTTCCTAGAGCGCTCTCTGCTTGATGCGAAGAGTTGAAGTTGATTAAGTGGGCAATTTAAAAAAGCTTTGACCCCAATCTCTTGGAATGCAAGCTGTGTACATATTACCATTTACTCTGGCTCCAGCGTGCTCCCACTGCTGGTGTTTGAAACCGAGTACACATGACATGAGCCGCAATCCATATATATTCTGTAGTTTCTTGAGAAATATGGCTGTTTGCTGCACTTTCCCTCCAACCAGCTACTGTACTCTCTGATTTGAAAACATCAGCTGCGATTAAGCTGAAGTGTGTCTATTTCAGACAGCGGTTGTGCACGCTGAAATATACTCGGAGTCGAGAGTGGATTTCATGCTCTTTATTCAGCTCATAGTGGTGAGGAGGAATGGAAGTTTCCCCAAAGTATCTGCTTTATATACATTATTTACACAATGGGCTGTACGTAATTGGCTGATTCCGTAATTCTCCTGTAGGCCAATCAGGTTGTGGATTCATTTCCATCTGAAGCTGGATTGGGTGGCTCCTGCAGACCAATCATACTGCTGCATTGTTCTAGGACCAATCATACTGCTGCATTCCGAATCCTATTGTTCTAGGACCAATCAGACTGCTGCATTTTGGATCCTATTGTTCTAGGACGAATCTGACTGCTGCATTTTGAATCCTATTCAACTCAGTACATAACACACGCATAGATGACAATGCAAGTGCAGATCGCAGCTTCATTGAATGGGATTTTGGCTCGGGGAAATAAGTCAGTTGATGCACATCGGGTGAAGACATTTCTACCTACTCACTGTTGTGTACAACAATATAAGAAAATGACTTGAAATACAGCAGGGGAGAGCAATTGTGCTGTGTTTCAAGCTGCTGTGTATGGAATCAGAGAGGCAGAAGCACTGACCTCCAGGCTCCAACTGAAGTAATTGCTTGAATAGCCGCTTACAGTGCAATCCTATGATTGCAATCCACCTCCATCGTTCTGCCCGGACACTGAGGTCCAGGGCTGAGGGCCTTCTGGCGGTTCCCTCGCTACGAGAAGCCAAGTTACAGGGAACCAGGCAAAAGGGCCTTCTTGGTAGTGGCACCCACCCTGTGGAATGCCCTCTCACCAGATGTCAAAGAGAAAAATAACTACCAAACTTTTAGAAGACATCTAAAGGCAGCCCTGTTTAGGGAAGCTTTTAATGTTTAATAGGTTATTGTATTTTAGTGTTTTGTTGGAAGCCTCCCAGAGTGGCTGGGGAAACCCAGCCAGATGGGCGGGGTATAAATAAATAAATATAATAATAATAATAATAATAATAATAATAATAATAATAATAATAATAATAATAAATGGGTCGTATCCAGCACTGCTGTAACTCTAATGCAGCAGGCTTCAGCTTGTGCAACAGAACTTTCTCCTGCTCTCTTCTGCAGCCCCTCAATGTGATCTCAAAAATCTGCTCCAAAGGGTTAAAGGACCACAGGGCACGCAAGGAGAGGAGGAGAGGAGAGGAGAGGAGAGAAAACTAATTGAACAAGCAGAACTCTGTGTGTGCTGTATATCTAATGAGAGGTAAGACCACTGAGTTCAATAGTACCTATACTGATATAAGCATTCATAGAACTGCAGTTTTAGGGCATCAGGAATTTGCTGGGTTATGTTGGGAAATGTTAGGAATGCACTGGTGCTGATTTACAGATGATAATAATAATTTTAATAATTTTATTATTTATACCCCGCCCATCTGACTGGGTTTCTCCAGCCACTCTGGGCGGCTCCCAACAGAACACTAAAAACAGAATAAAACTTCAAACATTAAAAACTTTCCTAAACAGGGATGCCTTCAGATGTCTTCTAAAAGTCAGATAGCTGTTTATTTCCTTGACATCTGATGGGAGGGCATTCCACAGGGTGGGCGCCACCACCGAGAAGGCCTTCTGCCTGACTCCCTGTAACCTCACGTCTCGCAGTGTGGGAACCACCAGAAGGCCCTTGGAGCTGGACCTCAGTGTCCGGGCTGAACAATGGGGGTGGAGACGCTCCTTCAGGTATAATGGGCCAAGACCATTTAGGGCTTTAAAGGTCAGCACCAACACTTTGAATTGTGCCCAGCCCAGTATAGTGTTGCCCATATCTTTAGCATTTTTGGCAAACCAGGTTTGTTTGTTCGTTCACAATATTTAGATCCTGCATGCAGGAACAATTGTTTACTGCTTATACTTATTTATCTAATTGAAAATAATTTTTAGATTGCTTTTGCTTTCCAAGCTGTCAAAGCTGCCTACAATCAAAAACAAGAGCAGGGTGGGTATCGCAAAATTATCCAACTTAAAAAGAACAAAAACAGCACAGTCTTCAAAATTAAACCAGTCACCAGTATCAACTTGATTAAAAACATGATGAGGTAGATCAGGTGTAGAATGTTGTTACACACTTCCTGCTTCCCCCAAGGGCAAGAAGTTTCAGGAGCAGCACTGCTAGGTTTTGTTTCATTTCGGCTGCATACACACCCTACAATTAAAGCACCTTTAAAGACACCCCCCCCCCCGAAAAAAGAAAAGAATCTTGGCAATTGTAGTTTACCCCTCACAGACTAACAATTCCCAGCCCTCTTAATAAACTAGTTTCCAGGATTATTTTGGGGGGGTGGGGAGGAATGTGCTGCTTTATGGTGTGTCCACAGCCTTGGATGAGAGAAAAGTGTCTCTGTTTACAAAATATCCAAACAGGATTCTTTAACGATCTCACAGCTCTGTCCAGGGGTGCCAACTTGAATAAAATATTGTGGGAGCCCTGGTAATCCCCACCCGACATAATTGATCGCATGATGCAGTGTACACACAACATTTGAATGGGAATGCCCATCAACTTTTGGGGGGCAGCCCCCCTCAAATACTTTCTTCTGGTAGCTCAGTCCCCCATGAATCCCAAGGCGTTGGCTCATATGGCTCAAGTCACTCACTTGCTCACTACCTCTGAATCTATGTCTCCAGAAACGCCCGCTGCTCTTCCTTTTCTCTTAGCTGAAGGGTTCTGACATTTCTCCAAGCTCTGATAAGCATCTCATTTTGAGAAAGCCACACGCACCCAAAATAGACAGATCTCCCAACTGTCAGGAGACCAGCTCCTAGCCATTAGCTCCCTCCCAGCGATGGAAGATGAGCTGATCGGCTCAGACAGTTAACTAGCAATCCAACAAATGAATGATCAGTCAGCAGCTGTGACACCACAGATTATTTAATATTGTTAAATCTGCAGCAGGAACCATTTACAAGGGAAGCTTCCCAGGGAGGGAATTCAAAAGGGCCTTGGACGCAACAGATGCTGGCAATGGTCCAGTTGTTGGTATTTGGAGAAGGGCTTCCTGGGAACTTAAGGGACAAATAAACTCACAGCAATGGCTCCCTCCTCTTGAGCATTAATCTGAAATTTTAAAAAAATGTTAAGGCAATGTTTCAATGCTATTTTGCCCCCTACAGGCTATGCAAGATATATAATGAAAACATATATTTCCAGAGTTGCAAAAGGACTAAGGCAGACTTCATGCGCATCTTCAGGGACTGTGCAAAAACAAAACCTTTTTGGATTATGCTTTTGAATATAATGCAAGAAAGCACAGACTATGCAGTACCTAGAAATCCAAAAGCAATTATTTGCAGGCTTTGATCTGAAAATATATAAATGCTAATCTTCGATTAGCAACCAACTACGCTTTTGACTAAAGTGAAACTCGAAATAGCTCAGCAATGGGAAAAATAAAGACCCTCCAGCAAGCATACAATGGTTGAAGAAAATTTGGGGATAATGTCCCGACCTACAACAGAAATGCTTTGAAATATAATTATCAAAATTTTATTGAAAGATAAGCCCTGTTCATTCATATATTTTTTGAATGATAAACTTAACAGATGAAACACTGATATATAATCCCTTTATGTTAATTTAATAATAATCTATAATTGTGTAAACAGTTTTCTCCAATCAATTTTATCTCTCATTTTCCACTTTCTTTATCATACTTTTTGCTTTTCGCTGAATTAGGGCGATTGTAATATTTTAAAAAAGTTAAATAAAGGAAAGAAAGTTGTCCTTCCTCTTTATGCTGAGCCCAACACACTTGCAACTGTAACCAGTCCCTTGAATTAGGCCTGAAGGAAAAAAAGGTAATTTTCAGCACATTCGATACATTAGCGGTCAAAAATGTTTCTGCCTCCCTGCTACAATGAAGGAGGCAGGAAAAGAGAACTAGATTTACACCACTCTTCACTGGCAGTTCCATCTAGAGTGCATTGCACTAGGCAATCCCCAAGATCACATCTTGCAAATATATAGGCACAATCCAAAGTTCAGCATCATTGATTTCAACAGATGAGTTAAGCATGTACTTACCGGAAGTCTCTTGGCTGAAATTTATCAGTGCAACCTAGCCTTATGCATATTTTATCTGTAAGTCTCCTTGATTCCCCATCAGGGAAAAAGGCTGAATATAAATAAAAATACAGTAAGGTAAAGGTAAAGGACCCCTGGACAGTTAAGTCCAGTCAAAGGCGACTATAGGGTTGTAGTGCTCATCTCACTTTCAGGCCGAGGGAGCCGGTGTTTGTCCACAGACAGCTTTCCAGGTCATGTGGCCAGCATGACTAATCCGCTTCTGGCATGACGGAAACCAAAGCGCACAGAAACGCTGTTTACCTTCCTGCCACAGTGGTACCTATTTATCTACTTGCACTGGCGTGTTTTCAAACTGCTAGGTTTTCAGGAGCTGGAACAGAGCAACGGGAGCTCATTTCATCGCAGGGATTCAAACTGCCAACCTTCAGATCGGCAAAGCCAAGAGGCTCGGTGGTTTAGACCACAGCGCCACCCGCATCCCTTTGATATAGTATTGACAACAATAATGATAATAATAATAAAATGGAAAGGAAAGGAAAACAATAACAACAATAACAAACCCCATGGGATGGATTGTGTTTCTATGTTTGTAGGATGCACAGTTTTTGTTTGTTTTATGTATAAATCTCTAGTACATCCTTCGGGGGAATGGGTCCCATACTGAATTTTCTAATTCCGTACATAGATAACCATCCTGAACTACCCTCTTATACTTTCAGAAATCAAAGCTCTGAGTCAAAGATTTATTCTTATTCGACGGTTAAGTGGATCCATGGTATATTTTCTCAAGCCACACCCCACTGAAGTTAACAGGAAAAGTATAATTTCCTTTCTGCTAGTGTTGAATATTAACTTAGCAGGGTGGTTGGGTGAGAAATAAGTGGATTCTTCAGTGCCATAAATTCCCTTATTGGTTCTGCTAAAATGTAGAAAAATAAAATTGTTTACCTAACCAATTCAACAAAATCCGCATTTAGGAAAGACAGTGAATTTCCTTTCTTTTCTTTTGTGTTTTTCTCTAATTTGTAATTCAGTTTTCTCCTTTAACATAGCTATTGGTTAGGGAAGATAATCACGGATTGGATTTAATTGCACCATGAATGCACAAAGAGGTCATAAGCAGGATATTTAAATTTGTAGGTTGTCATACGTCTACATGACACAGCCCAGTACAAGAGTATACCTGCTGCATGTTATGGTTCATAAAAATTAAAAGCGTCATTTTCAAAAACCTGGCCTGTGTGTCTGTAGGAACGCACCTTTACTAGGGAGTTGGCGTGACCGGAATCAATGGGACTTGACTGTAAGAAAACCCGCTTGGGACTGCGCAATCCTCTACATGTCTGCTTGGAAGTAAATCCTTTTGTGGAGAACAGGACATGCTCCTTCCTAAGTACGTGTGCATAGAACTGCATGGTCAATTTCCCATGGAACTTTCATTTGACTGCACTAGAACTATTCATGTACGTGGAGAGTTAGAGGAAAAAAAGAAATTCCTGTACGAAATTATCGTGTAGAGTTTCAATGAGCTGTAAACAGTGGGATAGATCTGACTAAGTCTGGGTGGGAACTTCAAGCCTGGGAGCCTCCAGGCCTCTCGTTTTGGTCCTTGGGACTCTCTCCTTGAATGTTTTGGCCCAATTGAGTTCTTGAACTGTAATAATTCCACGAGGGAATGCAGTCCTCTGACCGTAAAAAAAAGGGGGGGTTCCCACTGCTGACTTGTACCATGGAGGCAGAAAACAGTAGTGTTCTGAATGGAAGGAAATTGAAAATATTTGGTAGCTTCCTAACAGACATAACGATCTGATTTGTTAAGGCTCGGGTAGGAAAGAAAGTGTTTAAGTGAGTGATGGGCTTTATTTTCGTCAACTTTAGCAAGAATACTGTCTAGCAGATGATTGATAGTTGCTTAGCCGTGACCAGTGAGTAATGGCCGAGGGGAGATCTGAACCGGTGATTTCTGAGCTCACAGGCTTAAATACTTTGCTGACTTGCGCGGCAAACAGAACCCACTAGTGACTTGTGCTTCCTGTTTTAAATGCTTTTCTTTTCCCCGGTGGAGGGAGACTCTTGTACACCACCCCAAATTCATTTTCTCCAGACACAGGGCACTGGAGGTGAAAACCCCTGAGAAAGCTCTATTTGATAACATGTTATTGGTGAGTGAACTGTAATCCTGAAAGTAAAAACACACCGTTCAATAAATCATACATAAGCACACAAGAAAGCTACAACTATTTATTTTCCTATTATATTTGCTACTGCTCTCCTCACAAAAGAATGATGGACTCTCCCATAAGCCCATTATTCAGTGAAGGAAATTTCATATCCCCGGAAAAAAATTCACACCAGCTGTAGGTGTTCCCAAGGAGTAGTTTTGTGCTAACCCTTGCTGATAAGTGCCATATATTTCATGCCATACAGCCACCTGATATGTTGTAAACTGCAATAAAAGCAGGTGTTTTATTTTATTGTGTGTGTGTGTGTGTGTGTGTGTGTGTGTTTGAGCGCGCATGGGTGTGCTACTGTTTGCTCTGCGCAGAATTTTTACTGAGGCTGAAGAAAATGGCAAAGAAATAACTGTATGAGCCTTTTCTTGAGAGGAAATTTACCAACTGTATGAGTGCGTCTAGTATACCTATAGGGATGCGGGTGGCGTTGTGGTCTAAACCACTGAGCCTTGGGCTTGCTGATCAGAAGGTCAGTGGTTCGAATCTCTGCCATGGGGTGAGCTCCTGTTGTTCAGTCCCTGCTCCTGCCAACCTAGCAGTTCGAAAGCACGTCAAAGTGCAAGTAGATAAATAGGTATCGCTCCAGCTGGAAGGTAAACGCCGTTTCCGTGTGCTGCTCTGGTTCACCAGAAGTGGCTTAGTCATGCTGGCCACATGACCCGGAAGCTGTCTGTGGACAAATGCCTGCTCCCTCGGCCTATAGAGTGAGATGAGCACGTAACCCCAGAGTCGGCCACGACTGGACCTAATGGTCAGGGGTACCTTTACCTTTTTAGTACAGTGGTACCTCTGGTTATGTACTTAATTCGTTCCGGGGTCCATTCTTAACCTGAAACTGTTCTTAACCTGAGGCAGTGCTTTAGCTAATGGGGCATCCCATTGCCGTCGCGCTGCGGCCACACGATTTCTGTTCTCATCCTGAAGCAAAGTTCTTGACCCAAGGTACAATTTCTGGGTTAGCGGAGTCTGTAACCTGAAGCATCTGTAACCTGAAGTGTCTGTAACCCGAGGTACCACTGTATACCCATGTCCTGTCACACAACCCAGATTGAGGAGAAATTGTTTTGGAGCTGCTTAAGAATAAGGCTATGTACACACCATACCTTTAAAACATATTGAAAGCACACATCAGGTATAATAGGTGAAGAGATACCAAGAGAGGATAAAATGCTTTTTATGTGTGCAACAACGGCAGCAAGAATGCTACTGGCCCAGAGATGGAAGGAAGGAGAAGTACCAACAAAAGAAAAATGGCAGACAAAACGGATGGAGTATGCAGAGATGACGAAACTGACAGGGAAGATCCGAAACCAGGAAGATCAAGTATTTTTAAAATACTGGAGTAAAATTTTAATTTATTTAAATGACCACTGTAAACAGTTGAAATCACTGGCAGGGATGTAATGACACTTGTAATGTGGAATTAACTATGGTAACTATGGATATACAACAGATGGACAATGGTAAAAGATGCAGCAAATTTAATCTGATATATGGAACCCATGGAGGGAGGAAAGGGGGTCCAAAGGTTCAAAAGAACCTTTTATTTTAATGTTTGAAATGGTTAAGTTAAAATGTATAAAATTGTGGGGGAAACCAATAAAAAATAAAAGAAAGAAAGCACACATATCCCCTCAAAATCCTGGAAAACTGTAATTTGTTAAAGGATCTGGGAATTGTAGTTCTGACAGCTATAGTTCCCAGGATTCTATGGGGGAAGTCGTGGGTGTTAAATGTGCTTCAAATATGTGGTGTGCACACAACTTTAGACCAGACGGTAACTTTCAAAATATATTAGAAATTGCTTTAATTATCACCTAGGCTGTGAATATTTTCTATTGTCATCCGCAGAAGGTATCCAACTCTATGGTAATAATGGTGGATGAGGACTATTAACATGCCTCTTACAGCGGTTCACAAGCTGTGTGTCCCCAGATGTTGTTGGACTACAACTCCCATCATCCCTGAGCTCTGGCCTTGCTAGCTAGGGGTGATGGGAGTTGTAGTTCAGCAACATCTGGGGACCCACCGGTTGAGAAAGGTTGCGTCTAGTAGAACGTTACTAGATTGAGCTTTGGTCTGATCTGGCAGAACTTTTCTTAAGTTCTTATTATTCTGCTCAAAGCTGACAGAAAAGTGCACAGAAGTTAAAAGGTAGAATATAAATCACATTTGTGCTACAATATTGTGCACATTTAGCTGGGAATAAGTGTTACTGAAATGAATGGGGCTTACTTGAGTGTGTGTGTGTGTTTAATGTCTAGACTGTTCAACACCGAAATACATTTAAATGGTGAACAATATACAGCACAATAAAACATTGCATTAAAAACATGGTTAAAACCACAGCATAAGATCTTAAACCAGGCATAGGCAAACTCGGCCCTCCAGATGTTTTGGGACTACAACTCCCATGACCCCTAGCTAACAGGACCAGTGGTCAGGGATGGTGGGAATTGTAGTCCCAAAACATCTGGAGGGCCGAGTTTGCCCTATGCCTGTCTTAAACAGTAACATACCGTGTCACAACATATACCCATTTTGTACAACGGGTACGAAAAATAAAAAATAAAAATCCAAACTTAGGGTTCAGGAAAAGTCTGGGCAAAAAGATAGGCTTTCAGGAAGTACCTAAAACTGATAACTGAGGGTTCCTCACAAACTGGAGAGGAAAAAATAGACATGCATAGGTTTCTTCTGCATATTGTTGACTCCTCAGTAGAGCTGCAGACTTTTCCTGCACATTCAAAACAGTAATTCAGTCCTTTGCACACATGCATACTGAGGTGAAAAGGTGTTTTTAAGTTACAGGTCTCTGTACTTCTATGTACCTGTTTGATGTATTTGCTTAGGAAGTCTGTTCCTGACTTCCTCCAGGACACCTGATAAAGTCTAGAAACAATGATTGCAACAGAACTGTTTAAAGGTATATTCCCATATACCCCAACATTTCTCTGATGAAAATAGAGACGTCCTATTCCATAACAATAATTTTACTACAGTGGTACCTTGTTTCTCAAACGACTTGGTACTCAAACAACTTGGAACCCAAACACGGCAAACCCAGAAGTAAGTGTTCCAGTTTGCGAACTTTTTTCAGAAGTCGAACGCGCTCTGTTTTGAGTGTTACGCTTCCAATTTGAGTGCCACACTTCCATTTTGAGTGTTATGCTGAGGTCTCTCTATTTTTGCTATTTATTCTGTGTTTTTGTTCTTGTGGCTCTTTTTTGTTTTGTTTTTATGACTGAGTGGAACCCAGTTCAGCTACTAATTGATTGATTGTGTGACTGCAGTACATTGTTTACTGCTTTCATTTTATGGATCAATGGTCTCATTAGATAGTAAAATTCATGTGAAATTGCTGTTTTCGGGGTTGTTTTTAAAAGTCTGGAACGGATTAATCCGTTTTGCATTACTTTCTATGGGAAAGCACACCTTGGTTTTGGAACACTTTGGTTTTGGAATGGACTTCTGGAACGGATTAAGTTTGAGAACCAAGGTACCACTGTGTTTATACCCCACACATCTTATTGAGTTGCCCCAGCCACTCTGGGCAACTTCCAACATTAAACATTTAAAAAACCTCTTCCCTATACAGGATTGCCTTCAGACGGCTCGGAGGTTGGATAACTCCATACCCTCCAACATTTCTCTGATTAAAATAGGGGCATCCTGAGGAAAAACGAGACATTCTGGGATCAAATCAGAAATTGGAACAGCTTCTCTAAATCAGGGATGTCCCCAGAAGATAGGGACACTTAGAGGGTCTTTACTGCTGTCTCATTGAGTGGGGCTCAGGGGATGAGTATGGGATCATGTCTATTGGTCCTGCCCTCTACAAAACACACAATCTTAGACTGGGTGTGAAGTAGAAACATACAGGCCATAGGTATATGAAATGGATGAACAGAATAGAATAGAATTTTATTATTACGGTCACAGACCAGTTCCGGGTCGCTTACAATATCAGGAAAATCATAAAACACAACAGGAATACATTGAATTGCAATTAGGTATAACAGAGACAATTCAGATATAGCGGCAGTTAAATATATATATATTAAATCTTGATCACTAAAATATAACCTAAAATTATCATTTAAAACCTTAATCATTTTGGTGGTACAGCTTGTTCCCTAAGTGTTATGGCAGTCACACAGAATTTGGCCACCTTTAGCGTAATCTCTAGATCCTTGTCCTCTACCAGGAGTTTTAGACATTGAAGTTCGGACCCATCCATCCAGAAATGGATGAACTTCTTCCATCAACAATTCCCTCAATGAGTTTTGTAGGGTTTTTGGGTTTTTTTACAAGCCAGGGGGCAGCAAGCTTTTTCAGCAGGCGGCCAGTCCACTGTCCCTCAGACCTTGTGGGGGGCCAGACTATATTTTTTTGGGGGGGAGGGGAATGAACGAATTCCTATGCCTCACAAATAACCCAGAAATGCATTTTAAATAAAAGCACGCATTCTACTCATGTAAAAACAGGCTGATTCCCGGATCATCTGCGGGCCGGACTGAGAAGGCGATTGGGCCGGATCTGGCCCCCGGGCCTTAGTTTGCCTACCCATGAGTTAGGCATAGTGGGTTCAGTTATTGAAATGTGGAGGGTGAAGATGTTAGTGCAAGGTTCAAGATTCTTACTGTTTTTGCTTTTGGATTGTTAATGAGTAGAAACTGCAGTTAGATACAGCGAGAGGTGAAAGAATTAGGGTTTTCCTTTCCCCCCACTCCACCGCCTGCTTTTTAACCCTCCCCCCCGAATGATTAAAGCAAAAGGACACCCTTTAGGAGACAGTGAACTTTATTGCAAAACAGATTTCTACTCCTGCCAATTACTCAATGTTAGATTCGGTAGTTGTTTCCAGTGAGTTTTGCATCACATTTATTCCCAGTCCAAATCCTTGATGAACAGACCTTGTTAACTGCTAATATCATTCTCCAGCCTGTTCACAGGGTGAGAATAAGATACCATGGCGCATGTACTTTGTGTGTTGTTGTAACACAAGCTGATGTAAATCTTCATGACAAGCTGCTTCATTTTTATAACCTGCTTGAATTGAAACAAGTATTAAATTTTAAAACCCTTAAGCCTGGATTCCTTCTAGCATTAACTCATTTCCTATAGAACCAAATACGTTACTAGCCTGTTTCAAATACATGTTGTTTTGTAGCTTTTTGCCTTCTTTTCTTTTTTTTAATTTAAGAATTTTTATTGCAAAGTTAAATACATCAATACCAAGCCATACATAAAGAATAATATAAAGAAAAAGAAAAAAATAAAGAAGAAAAGAAAAAATGCAAAGAAAAGTAGACAGTAAAAGAATAAAGAAAAGTATAATAACACTTTTTCTGCCATATTGCTGCACTGGCATCATGGTGCGCATGAACGTTCTGGCAGATGCTCTAAAAAAGCATCAACAATGCTGAGAAGCATGGAAAACGTCAAGTTCTCATCAGACCGTGCTCGAAAGTTATCGTCCGGTTCTTAACTGTGATGATGAAGCAAGGTTACATAGGTGAATTTGAGATCATTGATGATCACAGAGCTGGGAAGATTGTTGTTAATCTCACAGGCAGACTCAACAAGTGTGGTGTGATCAGCACCAGATTTTATGTCCAACTGAAGGATTTGGAAAACTGGCAGAACAACCCTCTGCCTTCACGTCAGTTTAGGTACATTGCGCTGACAACTTCAGCTGGCATCATGGACCACGAGGAAGCTAGGCGAAAACTTACAGGAGTAAAAATCCTGGGATTCTTTTTCTAAACTTGTAAAAACAGGCAAACTAATAAATTGTTCAAATAGATTTAAAAAAAGGAAAAAGGGGGGGAAGTATAATATTTCAATACAATAAACACTATTTTACAAAATAATAGCAATAGACTTCCATCACTCTCGCAAACACTTCCTTTCACATTTCATATTTTATCTGTATTTCAGTATTATTTTCATCTTAATATATAGATAAAGAAGGCTGATCGCCGAAGAATTGATGCTTTTGAATTATGGTGCTGGAGGAGACTCTTGAGAGTCCCATGGACTGCAAGAAGATCAAACCTCTCCATTCTTAAGGAAATCAGCCCTGAGTGCTCACTGGAAGGACAGATCCTGAAGCTGAGGCTCCAGTACTTTGGCCACCTCATGAGAAGAGAAGACTCCCTGGAAAAGACCCTGATGTTGGGAAAGATGGAGGGCACAAGGAGAAGGGGACAACAGAGGATGAGATGGTTGGATGGTGTTCTTGAAGCTACCAGCATGAGTTTGATCAAACTGCAGGAGGCAGTGGAGGACAGAAGTGCCTGGCGTGCTCTGGTCCATGGGGTCACAAAGAGTCGGACATGACTAAACGACTAAACAACAACAACAAATGTATATACAGTGGTAACTCGGGTTAAGTACTTAATTTGTTCCGGAGGCCTGTTCTTAACCTGAAACTGTTCTTAACCTGAAGCACCACTTTAGCTAATGGGGCCTCCTGCTGCCGCTGTGCCACCGGAGCACGATTTCTGTTCTCACCCTGAAGCAAAGTTCTTAACCCGAGGTACTATTTCTGGGTTAGCAGAGTCTGTAACGTGAAGCGTATTCAACCTGAGGTACCACTGTATTTATGTTTCCCCTTTTCCATTCACGAGGTCATTCTAGACACAGGAAAATTTTACATTAGAACCTTGTCTTTCTAAATAATCATTCAAGCACTTCCATTCCTTCTTGACTGCATTCACTGGCTTTAGTCTTATTATATCCATCCATTTGGCCAGTTCCAAATATTCACATAATTTACATAACCATTCCTCTTTGGTCGGTACCTGGTTACCCTTCCAGTACTTAGCATTTCATGTTCTGTTTTTCCTCTCTCTTTTTAAATTTCCAATGAGCAGATTTGCTCCTGGTGTACGTTTAATGCAAACATTATACTGATTATGAGTTGTGCACGAATTCTTCCACGCTTCTGAATAAATCGGAATCTTTTTTTCCTCCCTGATTTCATCAATATTATTTATTTTTATCTGACAAAATATTCCTTCGCTTTAACCTGCTTGATGCCATTCCCTTCTAATGGGTAATCCTTAAAATAGCAGTTGTCTGCAGTACGGAATTATTATCTACTTTAAATGTCAGCTTAGCGAAGTAACACAATTAAATTGGGTTGGAAGTTGCCTTCTTGGGGCCAAGTCTGTAATGACAGTCTCCATTCAATAAATCTGTTACGTATTCCATGCAAGCGAGGGCCTTTGTGGCAAGACAAAAATGATCACATATCATTATGCACATCGATGATCATCGGGAGATTTTTTTTTGTTAAAGGAGCAAGCACTAATCTTATGCATTTGAAACTGAAATCACTCAGAAGGGAATGGCAGGGCTGTCTGTGCTTTGCAACAGCGAAGAGATTTAATGCCACACTGTGGAAAAATTAAAATTCAGGTCTTGGCTCGGTGAGATGCACAGAAGCAAATTGATGGCCAGAGTGCAGAAACTTCTCATACCTGTCAACATTTTAGCAAACCCAAATGACGGGACGGAGAGAGAATTCACACATGCATGTTCATTAGCTGGTAACTGCAACACCCAGCTGAAAATAAGTCACAGATGTTGACACCAAATGTCACCTCCTGTGCAATGGTGCAACAGAGTTCAGTTAATATACTCAACTGTCACTCATCAAACGTTTAGCAGCAATTGTAACAATTTTCAAATTAGAGGATTTTACCATGACAACCCCATTCTGAGCCAATCCCATTTTTGCATCCCACATGAAAAAGAAAAAGAGGTGCCAGAACTCACCATGACTGTTTTCTTCTAAGGCAGGTTTCCTCAACCTCAGTCCTCCAGATGTTTTTGGCCTACAACTCCCATGATCCCTAGCTAGCAGGACCCAGTGGTCAGGGATGATGGGAATTGTAGACTCAAAACATCTGGAGGGCCGAGTCTGAGGAAGCTTGTTCTAAGGCAGAGCCAGCCCTACCATTAGGCAGAGGGAGTTCATCTCAGGTGGGAGAAATGGGGAAAGCAGGGACAGCAGATTCTCCTTCCTCATTCTCCTGGGAGCAGGCTATCCCATTGCCACTGCTGAAGTAAGATTCAGTTATCAGTATGATCAGATTCTATATGTGGAAAGGGAAAACACCATATTGTCCTTCACCTCAGGCAACAAAAAGCCTTGGGCCAGGCTGTTTTGTTGGGCCATTTCCAAATTGAGCCAAAGAGAGCCCAAATTAATTACAGTGGTACCTCAGGTTATAGACGCTTCAGGTTACAGACCCCGCTAACCCAGAAATAGTACCTCAGGTTAAGAACTTTGCTTCAGGATGAGAACAGAAATTGTGCTCCGGCGGCGTGGCAGCAGCAGGAGTCCCCATTAGCTAAAGTGGTGCTTCAGGTTAAGAACAGTTTCAGGTTAAGAACGGACCTCCAGAACGAATTAAGCTCTTAACCCGAGGTACCACTGTAATTCAAACCACCCCAAATTTGCAACCCATTTGGTGGTATTCAACTAAGTTTTACCTGGAGTTGACCCATTGGAAATAATGCTCTTGAATACAACCCATTGTTATATATGCTTATACACTGCCTAGAATACATTGCTATGTGCCTCTTATAAGCCAAGAGTGCATAGAATCTCAGCTGTAGTTCTGATCTGGAAGTTTTAACCTTCTGCATCTCTTTCATAGGAAAATGATCCGAAGGAAATTAGGAAAGATACATTTAATGTTTGCACTATTTTATATCAGATCTCCAATGCATGATAGCAACAACAAAATTTAAGAGGTTTCATATGCATGCGTTTAAGTTTTCTACTTTGTCTGTATATTCTCAGTTAAGCCACTCTTATGAATTCCACTTGCAAGATCTTAAGCCTTGTATAGTTTGCATCTTATTTGATTTGCAAAGAGGCAGGGCTCTAGTAAAGTTTTTCAGTGAAGCACACATCTCAGGTTCTGTCCTGCAAGGATTATTACAGCTGAGAGCAACACAGTACAATCTCCCGCCATAGCCTCACAAGCTGTGAGTCACAATACAAAGGGATAGCCCGATGAACACACTTCATGAGCCCAACATAGAAGCAATACATGAAAAATGAGACAACTGTGAGGTCTGTGTATATGTGCAAGGGAGTGGGGGGTGATTTTCATCATTCCCCAACCTGCTGTCCTCCAGATGTTGAATTCCGACTCCCATCAGTCCCATGGCTAACGCTGGAGGGCACCTGGTTTGGAAACATAGGTTTGGCATACGAGGATCGGCTCAGAACAACAGACGTTTTTCATTATTTGGAGCCATTGTTTTGAGGCATATGGATCAGGTTTAAGTTCCTTGCAAGTCCCCAAAAGCAGTGTTTTAAAAACCAAGTTCATTAGTAGGCTTTCCTGCTTAACAGCGGCAGAAATGTGGCCTGTATAAATGATAATGCATTTTCAAATAAAAAGTACCATGGTTCTATTTTCAGAGACTTCTGTTGTAACATTCTGTGGGCAACGGTTCAAGTATGTCTAAACAAGAAAGATAATGTCCTCTCTACAAAACAGTGCAGCATTTGTACGGCAAAGAGGAGGTTGTAACGGCAGGCGTTGAGATCTGTAAATCTTTTTCATGCCATAAACAACACATTTTCATGTTGGCACAATGTTAATGTGACTGAAAGACCTCTCATTCCTTCTGTGGTACTAACAATGGCTTCCTTACATACATCTAACAGCACACCAGTGACATTTCCTTACAATAACTTTGTAGGTTTTAGGTAGTAATATTGTCCACATGTAAAACAATGGAAATGAAAGTCCAGAAAGGATAAAGCCGCTTGTTTCCAAAAAGTTCTCCAGGCATGGATACCAAAATGGTTAATGAAAGGTACCTGTCGTGATTCATGTTGAAAATTATAATCTCAGAAGCCCCTTTTCAAAGCATACTAATGGGACCTCCAGACTGTCGCTGTTTTGTGGGAGGCATTCAAGTGCATATTGGATATGTTGGTTTGCATAGTTAAACTACATTGAAGCACTCTTGTCCCAGGACATCTGATAAACAACCCCTAAACCCATACTTTTTCTTCTTCTTTTTTTGCAATTAGGAAAATGACATTGAAACACAATGAAAAGTGTGAGGTGCACAAATGATTATCAAGAACAGAGGCGCCAGGTTTTCCCCAAGGTCAAGGGACATGCATCTGCACGTGTGCGGGTCGCGTTTCACCGCTTCCATGCATGCGCGTGACATCATTTTGAGCGTCTGTGCATGTGCGAGCGGCGAAACCCGGAAGTAACACGCTCCGTTACTTCTGGGTCACTGCGGAGCGCAACCTGAAAATATTCATCCCGAAGCTACTTCAACCCGTGGTATGACTGTATAAAATAAAACATATCAATAATGACAGGTGGTGGTTGTTTTTAATTCAAAACCAGTTGAAATCAACAATAAGCGAAAGACAGATTAAAACACAAGCCACTTCTGCGTGTTTGGGTAGGTTTGCTAAACGAAAAGGTTTGAAGTAGGTGCCAGACGTCATCCCTCAGCCCAAACCATCCCTCAGGTGAAAAGCAGGTGGGATCATTCTGAGCTAGCTCCCCAGAGAAAGGACCGAATAATGAAATGCAGTAAGAAAAATCATAAATGGTTCCATGACTGCACATGCACACACATGTACACAGAGGTGTGTGTGCGCGCAGGTAGAGTATCTATCCAAACTCAAGTGGGGCTGAGGCAAATCTTGCTGCAACAGCATTCCCCCTTCCTGCTTAACTGGCTCCTTTACCAAAGAGAGAAACTAGGCTGCTATGGCTTGATGTGATCTTAAACTCATGCTCAGTGCTAGTCATCATTCCATTGTCCTCCAGGTTACGCATTACTTGATTCATCATTTGCTCTGGCATCTCCCTCAGCATGCAAGTCAAGCCAGAAAATGCAGTATGTCTTTACCTCTTCCTGCTCCTCCTTCCAGGAACAACAATAAAATATGTCACACCCCAAGGCTGTTTGTTCCATCAGTGCCAATTTACTCTCCCCCACCCCTTTCCCCCCGCCATAGACTAGCAAGATGTTTCATATAAGGAATGTACAGCCGTCTCATATGTTATATTTTGAAACCATGGGTACAGACGGTTTGCCCAAAATCTCAAAAGAGAATTAAAATCAAACACCGTCAGGTCAAACGCATTTTAGACATAATCTTTGGGCAGATCCAAATGCCTACATTTAAAGCACCTCTAACATGCATTCAGAGCGCTTGACGTCCCCTAAAGAATCCTGGGAGTTGTAGTTTGTTAAGCATTCTGGGAATTGGCCATCACTGCAATAAATCCTAACCCACAACAGCAGAGCACAGCAAGAGTTAGGATTGCACTGTTAATGTAGTTTTTGGAGAGTTGCTTTGTGACGACAAAATTCTCCCTTCCTTCTTCTCTAAAGCCCTGGAAACCAGACTGAACACCTGGGATGTATTTATTACAATGCACAGCTGAAGACTGTTCTATATAGGCAAGAACATACATGCAGGAAACCCAGCCAGATGGGTGGGGTATTAATAATAATACCCACCCCCAAGGTGGAAGAGTGGACTGTACCACATCAGACTGCAAGAGTGGGGTGCTGTTTTTAAATGCTGCCCTACATTTTGTTTATCTATCCATCTATTGCATGTCTATACCACCCTTTCTGCAAACAAGAAAACATTAATAATAATAATAGTAATAATAATGATGACTAATAATAATAATAATAATAATAATAATAATAATAATAATACTTGTTGTTGTTTTATAATAATAATAATTTATTATTTATACCCCGCCCATCTGGCTGAGTTTCCCCAGCCACTCTGGGCAGCTCCCAATCAAGTGTTAAAAACAGTACAGCATTAAATATTAAAAACTTCCCTGAACAGGGCTGCCTTCAGATGTCTTTTAAAGATAGGATAGCTGCTTATTTCCTTCACATCTGAAGGGAGGGTGTTCCACAGGGTGGGTGCCACTACCGAGAAGGCCCTCTGTCTGGTTCCCTGTAACTTGTTCCCTTGTTTTTATATTATATTTATATTTTATTTCCCCCTGACAGGACTCGAAAGACTCCCTATAAATCAAGCACACACATCAGGGAGAGGATAACTCTCTGCTTTGCTAACTTTCTATTTTCAGTGAGATTAAAAAAAAAATGCAAGGGAGCCTTCCCAGGGGCGAAACTAGGCTCCATTTCACCACAGTCGTATAGACCCAGTTTGAGACACACACACACACACACACACACACACACACACACACACACACTTGTGTACACACACACACAGGCTGGGGGCCTCAATGGCGCCCCTCTGGATGCTTCACCTGGGGCAAAAAAACCCAGCTAGAACCCCCCACCCCCACCCCCCATAGCTATGGCACTTCCTTCCCTACCTGTTGTCTGAAAAGACATAGTGTATTTTACAACCTCATCACTCTGATTCCGCCTTTCTGCCACATTCTGCTTCAGGCCTGAACCCTCAAAGCTGCATGGAGACATCTGCATTGAAATGGATGGAAAATTACAAACAGGAGTTTCCCTGGGTCGTTTTGGCATATCAGAAGACAGCAACAAATGGAATTAGAAAACAAAACCATTTTGCTGGCGTAGAGCAATATAAGGTTTGTCTCCTTGCAGCCTGAGAACACAATGCTTCGCTTCAAAAAAGTGAACAACATTAACTAAACAGGCTGCCAATATCCCTTCACAGTTGACTGCTTTGGTATTTTATTTAAACTTACATGCGGTGCAACTGTGCGCAGTGGATGACATGGCCGGCTTATGAAGGATTACTGATTAATGAGTGACAATGTAGGTACATGCAAGGAGAGCTTCCTCTGAGCTTTTGTGAATGCCAAGCTCACCTAGGAGCTAAATTCAATTGCTAGCATTGATTTTGTCAAATAACCTATCTGCAGCTATATGAAGGAAGCTCGATCACAACAGGTTTCCAGTCAGGAGATAAACTAAAGTTAACTTAAGTGCCATGTGCGGCAGCCCAAAGGGAAATTACAATCAATCAAAGGCTAGCTTTTTTCCCTTCTTGTTCCTGTTCCTTGTTTTGCGTCCAAAAAGAAGGAGCTTTTGGTCTGATCCCAAGCCCAGTGAAATCAGCAAATTCTTCCACGTAGCTGAACTACGTGAGGCAAAGTATAATTCTATAATGGGTGGATGGTTCTTGTCCTAAGGGAGCCAGAGGCAATGAAAGTTGGAGCCAGAAAAATGGTATCAAAACTGACCTGCTCCAATTTCCCGTCATGTCTTAGAATTATCAATCTTATACAGGCCTAAACAGAAATAGGGATGAGCAAATCCAGTGGTACCTTGGTTCTCAAACACCGAAAACCCAGAAGTGTTCCAGTTTTCGAACGTTTTTCGGAAGCCAAACATCTGATGCGGCTGTCGGCTATTGTTTCTGGGGCACCTGCACCAATCAGAAGCTGCGCCTTGGTTTTTGAACATTTCAGAAGTCAAATGGACTTCTGGAATGGATTAAGTTTGGAGCTTTTGTTTTTGCTATTTATTTCGCGTTTTTGAGGCTTTTTTGGTTATTTTGTTCTTGTGACTGTGTTGAACCCAGTTCAGCTACTGAATAATTGTGTGGCTGCGGAAATGGATAAAAGCCCCCCATCCAAACAATGACTATCATCGGTGCAGGTAAGATAAAAAAATAATTTTAATTTTTATCATCTACAACACTGTCTTATTTATTTTATCGTACAGTACATTGATTATTGCTTTCATTGTATGGATCAATGGTCCTGTTAGATAGTAAAATTCATGTTAAATTGCTGTTTTAGGGGTAGTTTTTAAAAGTCTGGAACGGATTAGTCCATTTTGCATTACTTTCTATGGGAAAGTGTGGCTTGGTTTTGGAACGCTTTGGTTTTGGAACGGTCTTCCGGAATGGATAACGTTTGAGAACCAAGGTACCCCTGTATGTCCATTTTGGTTTCTCCCATTTTCTCAGTCTTAAATTCAGTTCTCCACATTTCTACATCAGCTAATTGTTGTTATTTTTTTACATCATCATGAAAATTCATCAACGTTTTAGGGCAAATTTCTTCTCATATACACATTCTTCTAAGTTACTTTCGCTAATATGTGCACACTCTACAGTAGCATATGCATCTTTATGCATATTACTTGGCTGAAGAACTACATTGCAAAAATTGGAGCAGCACAAATCTTGAATGATAGCCAATGATAGATTCATAGAACTGTAGATTTCGAAAAGACCCTGAGGGTCATTTAGTCCAACCCCTGTGAAATGCAGGAATCTTTTGCCTGATGTGGGGCTTGGACCCATGGTCCTGAGATTAAGAGTCCAATCCTCTGCCCATCTGTTAGGATTGACATCATGTTTCAAAAAGTGTGAATTAGGTAACATCACCTTTAAATGCAAACTGGGTCCAATTTAGCCATCCTTAGTCAGAGGGGTTTTAGGAGTTCTTCTCAGTAAGCATACAGAGGGTATCCCCCCCCCCCCCGTACAACAGATTAATACAAAAGCAAGTACAGGTCATTCCTTTCTGACTTTAGTCTCTCTCTCTCTCTCTCTCTCTCTCTCACACACACACACACACTGCACAAGCCTACCAATTTGTTATCAGACAGTTGGGTGGGAGACTTCATTGACCCAAGCCATACAAAAAAATGGTAAAACGACTCCTGAATGGTTAAGTCCAGTCAAAGGCGACTATGGGGTTGCAGCGTTCATCTCGCTTTCAGGCCAAGCTAGCCGGTGTTTGTCCACAGAAAGCCGCCAAGACCACATAACATCTGAGGAAGCTGAGGAAGTTCCCTCTATCCTCTCCTAGTAGTATATGGAGAGCTTGCCACTTGGAGTAAAGGTTTGTGTATGTTAATGTTCCCAACCAGAGGAAAAGCTCAAATGGCTTATCCGTGAATCTTGTGAATTCAGTGCCATGTGACTTAGGAAGAGATCATGCCTCTGGGCATATGCAGAATGTCTTTTCTTCCCCAGTAAGTAACCACCACCACACATATACATTTGGGATTGAAGAAAGGAGTTCTTCAGGTCTAAGGACATAATCCTTGAAACCCACACACACGTGTGTGTGTGTGTGTGTGTGTGTGTGTGTGTGTGTTTAAAGCAAAGCAAAACACTGAGCAATGATCCCATCCCAAGAGTTAATGATGGGTTACAGGGACACACGACATGAAAAGGCTTGTCTTTTCCTGAAGGCTCACTATCCAAATTCCAACATTATTAGCATAAATGCGTTACCACTCCCTTCATAATCGAGCACAACCCCCCACCCAGAAAATTCTTCCACCCCCTTTTGTGATCTGGAAATTCCACAAACCCAGAACAATATTTTAAACGCAGTCTGTGGAGCAACATCTGTCTCTGAGTAGCATTTCCCGCATTCCTGACCTTGGGCTCCCCACACTTCTCTTTCGTTTCTCTGCAGGCTCCTTCCTGAACTACTTACATCTTGCCTATTATTTCCCAGGCTTCTCCAGAACATTATCCCTAATCCCTCCAGTTTTCTGTTTCATGTCTCCATCCTTGGTGGCCATATCTCTGAAGTGTTCCTCACTGTGAGGGCAAAAGGAAGACTTGGCAAACAGATGAGACGTCATCAATTTGGGGTGCTCTTCAACAGCAGAGACACCAGAGAGATAAGCTGCACCAATATTTCATTCCTCCCCCTTTTGTGACTGCTACCATCTGACAGATTCTCCATCCACGACTCCCGCAGCCTATCTCACCTGAGCTATGTCTATCCACACAAACATCTGGGTGCATGGTATTGGCTCGCATCCTATGGTGAAGTACATCCGGAGCCATATATATACAGTGGTACCTCTGGTTAAGAACTTAATTCATTCTGGGGGTCCGTTCTTAATCTGAAACTTAACCTGAGGTACCACTTTAGCTAATGGGGCCTCCTGCTGCCGCTGCACCGCCCGAGCATGATTTCTGTTCTCATCCTGAAGCAAAGTTCTTAACCCGAGGTAATATTTCTGGGTTAGCGGAGTCTGTAACCTGAAGCATCTGTAACCTGAAGCATCTGTAACCCGAGGTAACGGTAAAGGTAAAGGTAAAGGGACTCCTGACCATTAGGTCCAGTTGTGACCGACTCTGGGGTTGCAGCACTTATCTCTCTTTACTGGCCAAGAGAGCCAGCATACAGCTTCCGGGTCATGTGGCCAGCATGACTAAGCCGCTTCTGGTGAACCAGAGCAGCGCACGGAAATGCCGTTCACCTTCCTGCCGGAATGGTACCTATTTATCTACTTGCAGTTTGACGTGCTTTCGAACTGCTAGGCTGGCAGGAGCAGGGACCAAGCAACAGGAGCGCACCCTGTCGCAGGGATTCAAACTGCTGACCTTCTGATCAGCAAGCCCTAGGCTCTGTGGTTTAACCCACAGTGCCACCTGCGCCCCGTAACCCGAGGTACCACTGTATATATAGGATTCTGCTTAATGGTTCCAACAGCTGACTCCGGTACTTGGCAGCAAATATGTTTGCCACGAAAGAATGCCAAAGAAATTGTGCAGGCCGACTCTGGAAACGAGCCAATGGTCATGTGAGCAATGCACATGCACACGCAACATCACACGCACACGCTGAACTGCAGACAGATCTGCTCTGTTCCAGAACTGAAACTGCTCTCTTTTCAAAACATCAGTTTGAAGGCTTTGCTTTGAAAGATGCAAGTCTAGCCTATTCAACAGTAGTCCGGGCTGCTTTTAAAACGTCGAGGTACTGCGTGTCTGATGTTTGCTGTAGACTTCTGCATCTGCTACTTATGTGTTTACAAAGCACGTTGATGAATATAGTTAAAATGAAGATGTTTAATGTGCCCCCCCGCCACCGCCACAATATACCTGTGTTGAATTTACACTTCGATGCAAGCACAAGTGTTATAAAATAAGCTAGAGCCAGCAGGCTTTCCTGACACACAGGCTATGTGCTGAATGCAGATGGAGTCTGTCACATTCAGTTGCCTCCAGCTGTTGTTTCTTTGTCTGCCTACCCCAAGTCCAGGATGAAGGAATTTCAATGATCTCTGTTGAAAGGGGCCATACTAACAGGACTTCCTATGCAGCCGGCTTTCATTTCCCTCTGCTTTTTGCACACAAAAGATGAGCTTGTCAGTGCATAACCATTTCCATTGGCCGATTCAGAAGCTGGGGAGAGGGATGGAAAATAACGATGTGAGAGGACCCATTTCATGCTACCTTCAAATAACTTTTTGAGCCAATTGTCTGGCCGGGAGAAAGAGAGCCCTACCCTCAGCATCTGTGGCTGAGCGATACAATGTCCACCATATAACGTAGCCTGATTTCTGAAGAAATGTTTCTTCCTTAATCCTGCTCCACATTAAGAGTGTTAACTGGTCGCAGTATGATATTCAGTGAGTGGAGAAAAAGCTCCCTTTTTATTTCGTAGAGTCTGAGAGTGTTTTATCACTGTTAAGTATGCTAGCTGACAAATATATCAACGGCTTCCATTGGAGAAGGAGCCACCATTTACTTGGGGCCTCTTCACACTGGGAAAGTTGCAGCTCAGTCGTTGCAAGAGTTCCTGACTACCCACATGTACAGCCTGCTTCATTGCGGCCTTCTCCTGTTTGGTTATGTACCCATGTGCTTGACTGTCTGCAGCATAAATTTCACTGGGTGGAAACAAATGCAGCACTTTTAAAAGAGCCTAGGAAATAATAATAATAATAATAATTTATTATTTATACCCCGCCCATCTGGCTGGGTCCCCCAAGCCACTCTGGGTGGCTTCCAACAAAACACTAAAATACAATAACCTATTAAACATTAAAAGCTTCCCTAAACAGGGCTGCCTTTAGATGTCTTCTAAAAGTTTGGTAGTTATTTTTCTCTTTGACATCTGCTAGGAGGGCATTCCACAGGGTGGGCGCCACTACCGAGAAGGCCCTCTGCCTGGTTCCCTGTAACTTGGCTTCTCGCAGTGAGGGAACCGCCAGGAGGCCCTGGGCGCTGGACCTCAGCGTCCGGGCAGAACGATGGACGTGGAGACGCTCCTTCAGGTATACTGGACCGAGGCCATTTAGGGCTTTAAAGGTCAGCAGCAACACTTTGAATTGTGCTCAGAAACGTACTGGGATCCAATGTAGGTCTTTCAAGACTGGTGTTATATGGTCTTGGCGGCCGCTCCCAATCACCAGTCTAGCTGCCGCATTCTGGATTAATTGTAGTTTCCGAGTCACCTTCAAAGGTAGCCCCACGTAGAGCGCATTGCAGTAGTCCAAGCGGGAGATAACTAGAGCATGCACCACTCTGGCGAGGCAGTCCGCGGGCAGATAGGGTCTCAGCCTGCGTACCAGATGGAGCTGATAAACAGCCAGTGGCGTAGCGTGGGGGGTGCAAGAGGGGCAGGCCGCACTGGGCGCAACATCTGGGGGGGGCGCGCTCACTGCCTCCGGAGTCGCCGAAGAGCCTCAGGCGCAGGCTGTAGCAGAGCCGCATGTCTCGCGGAACCGACGAGCTGTGCGCGCGCCCGGGCTGAAGGCGTCCGGCAGGCAGCGGCTCTCAGCGCTCGTCCGGTCCCGCCAGGCAGCCCTTCCTCACAGCCCTGCCTCCGCCGCTGCTGCTGCAGCGGCTGGGCCGTTGCATTTTCCTCGCCTCTCTGCCCCCCTCCTCCTCCGGGCAAGCGGCGTCGTTTGGGCGGCAGCGCCAGCGGCGACTCGCAGGTTAGGGGTTGGGGGGCGCAAATTACGTGCGTTGCCCCGGGTTAGGGGGCGCAAATTACTTGCGTTGCCCCGGGTGCTGACAACTCACGCTAAGCCGCTGTAAACAGCTGCCCTGGACACAGAATTGACCTGTGCCTCCATGGACACCTGTGTCGAGTTCATGGGGTGTGCATTTGTGTGCACACAGCATCCACTGGCATACTTTCGAAGGAAGAGTCTTCTATGCAGACTGCAGTCACCTGATGATATTATGAAGCAAGCATGGAGGAAAACTGTCACCGTCGCCACAAAGGTAGCCACTTACTCGATCTGACCTTGGAGAATTTATTCTGCAGTTTGATGCTTGTTGTGGCTGTTGTGGCTGGTTCCTGCTGGAATCAGCCTGGAGCAGCGAGCTCTGACCTCCTTCGTGACCTCTGCTTTCCTCCGTTTTCATTCTTTAGCTATTTCCCATGCTACAGTATGTCTGCCTTTTTGCTGGCTTGTCTGCTGCCTTGATTCCCCATTAGCTGGCAAGAACAGGGGCAGATGGCAGCAGGTGGTTACAACAGAGCTGTCACACTCTGCTTTAGCTGGAATGCAAAAGGGCTGCATAGTTCTGCCCGACTATTGTACTGCTACTGGACTGTGGCCAGTCTGTTCTCAGTACAAAAAGAACCCGCAATCCTGTAGAAGTACAAATTACTGAGATTTGAAAAGCTATACTTTCCGTGTATCAGAACCTACCGACAATTTCTTTTTCTAAGCGAGGAAAAATCCTCTTTTGCTTGCCTGCCGTCCAGCCTATTAAAATAGTGCACATAAATTTAAACCAGGTGTACAAAGAAGACAAAAGAATGTTATGAATGTAGCCTTGCGAAATCAGTTGGAAGTATCTACAGTGCTCCGTTGTGCGACATACAAAGGGAATCCAGATCTTCCTCTTTCCTTCTTTGTTTATTTTCAATCTGCAATTACACATCAGATTTTCCGGAAAGATAAATTTATACAAACAAGAAAGAAAAGGAGGAATTGTATAAATGGGAATGATGGACATACAAAAAGAGCCTTGTGTGCTTGCTAGCATAAGGCAATCTGTATTTCATTAATAAAAATGAAGTGGTTTGAATCCTTCCTCAGCTCTTCTGTATTATTGGATAAAATACGTTTGGCAGCCTCTTCTCGCCTGGAGGAAGAGTAGCAAAATCCAACAAGGGACTAATAGATAAGATGCAAAGTACTAAAATCTTGTTCATGATTGCTGGAGGTGCTTGGCGATGCGTTTCGTGGTTCAAGGAGGCCTCTGCTTTTGTTCATGCATCTTTCTACAGCACAGAAACTCATCTGAAATCTCCATCTGTGCTGATTCCCCACCATGTGGTTGGTTTTTCATGGGGGTCCTGGAGGCGGCAACCACCAGTTCTCCCTCCCCACTCCCAACATGCGGGGGGTGCACATTTCCAAAACACGGTTGTCATGCTTCCACATTCATTACACCTTCATATGACAGTGTCAGTTAAAAAGGGAGTGTGTAGATCACCATGCAAAAGGGAGGGGGAGTAGTAGGTCCCACTCAACACACCGTACAATCCGAAACATATTCATGTTGCAGAAAATGTCTGTAATCTGGCGAACGTTAACACGCACACATGAATGCTGGTAATCACAAGCAGGTGTTGTGGAAGTATGCAAAACTCAGACCTGCACTAGCACATATTGACAGCCACCTAGATGTGATTGTTGGTCTTTATTTGTCCATGTTCAAAAATGGGAGAAAGGCAGCTGTGCCACCCTGTTTTGCATTGTTATATCTATTTCAGAATGTATTCTTCTGGATCTGCCAGGGGTGGGAAATGAATGGATGGAGCATATTCTGATCACTCCTTTAAATAGTTTAAGTGATCAAGTCCTCTGTTCTGAATTTTGAGTTGTGTGGTGAGTTCTACTTTCTTGGGTTTGTGTAGCTCTCTCTCTTGCAATTGGTTTTACCTTATACTGTGCCTTTTAATTTTATTTTACCTATGTCTTGTAAGCTGCCCAGAGAACTCTGTTACAGATCAACATAGATGCATGCAGGCAAATTCCAGAAGTGATGCTATGGGACTGTCGCCCTGCACCATGATAACTGAGCTACAATGTTCTGGATGGTCCTAGTTTGTTCCTTGCATCCTTCAACGCCCATATTAAAATGCTAGGAAACATCTCAGGATTTGCCTGAGCAAAGCAAGTGACACTTTCTGGATGCAGGTGGCACTGCAGTCTAAACCACTGAGCCTCTTGCACTTGCCCATCAGGTGGTCAACGGTTCGAATCCCCACAACGGAGTGAGCTCCCGTTGCTTTGTCCCAGCTCCTGCCAACCTAGCAGTTCGAAAGCATGCCAGTGCAAGTAGATAAATAGCTACCATTGTGGCGGGAAGGTAAATGGCATTTCCGTGTGCTCTGGTTCCCACCATGGTGTTCCGTTGCACCAGAAGCGGTTTAGTCATGCTGGCAACATGGCCCAGAAATCTGTCTGTGAACAAACGCCAGCTCCCTCGGCCTAAAAGCAAGATGAGCACCACAACCCCATAGTCACCTTTGACTGGACTTAACTGTTCAGGGGTCCTTTACTTTTCTTACTTCCTGGATCCAGCCAAACCTATTCCCTCCAAAGAGCAATGCAACATATCCAGCCCATTTTGTCTGTGAATACACTGGTCCTCATTCCATTGCATATCCGATTTGTTGGACCAGAGGTTGAACAGGCACTTGAAGAAATGTTCTATCATATCTATGAAGCTGAGGAAACATGGCTTACTTTGCCAATGAATTAAATCGATAGTTGTTTGAGAGTGAGCTTGTCTTTCACCTTTGCATCTCTAGGCTGAGATCCAAGTTCTGATACAAGCATTGTAAATGACTTGCAGTGGTTCCATCATACGATGGAATCTAATCAATAAATCATATGTCATTTGTTATTGTTCCACCTGTCATACAGCTATATTTCACTGTCTGCATTTGCAGTGTTTAAGGGTTTTTGTTGTTGTTGTACCTTTTCCACCTCATTAGCTCCGCATTAAAGTGTGGTTATTCTCAGGTCAGAGTAATTGTGGGGAAATCAAATTCCATCTGTTTCTGCCAAAAGTGAGAAGCAGAATGAGGTAATTCAAGAGGAACTTTCTATTGCTTGGCTATCCTTTGCCCCTGTAGAGCATTAACACCTCCCCAAGTAGAATAAATAAATGAAAAATAAAAACTCCCCATCTTCGCCCAAATTATGAATGCCCCATTTCTCCCAGTATATAACAATTCAGTTCCTGTTTTTAAAAAACCTTCTGCAACATCTTCAGTTCATGAGCTTTCTAACAGGCATCTAGCACATAAACTTGATTCATAATGGAAAATGGATCTAACAAAACCATGTAAAAACATCACTGTAATAATTTATTCACCCCCCCCCCTTCCTCACTTGATTTTGTTTGTTTGGTTGCTTGGTTTCTTTTTAAATTCTCACAGATTTTCAAATAAACTTATGCTCTCAGATTAGAAAATGGAAAGTGGATTAATTTTAGTCTATGTCTATTTACTTGTCCTCCCGTGTTCAGAGAGGAGTTCCTCCTATTCAGACCTGTCCTGGAAAGTTCTTATTTATTTAATATAAAGCAAAGTTACTCACTTTGCTTTTGGGGATGCGGGTGGCGCTGTGGGTAAAACCTCAGTGCCTAGGACTTGCCGATCGCATGGTCGGTGGTTCGAATCCCTGCAACGGGGTGAGCTCCCGCTGTTCGGTCCCAGCTCCTGCCCACCTAGCAGTTCGAAAGCACCCTTAAGTGCAAGTAGATAAATAGGTACTGCTTTATAGCGGGAAGGTAAACGGCATTTCCGTGCGCTGTGCTGGTGCTGGCTCGCCAGAGCAGCTTTATCACGCTGGCCACGTGACCTGGAAGTGTTTACGGACAGTGCTGGCTCCCGGCCTCTTAAGCGAGATGAGCACGCAACCCCAGAGTCGGTCACGACTGGCCCGTACGGGCAGGGGTACCTTTACCTTTACCTAAAGCTACTCACATTGTGGACCCAGAGCAAGAGGCTGCTTTGGTGAACTGGTTAACACACACTTATGTGGTAAAGCGAAAGTCACCACAAACTGAAAGGTGGAGCCTTAGCTCCAACCCATAATAACTAGAGACAATGACCCCAAATAACCAAGTTCAGAATTCTCATTATTTTCCTAGACTCATTCTTCTCAGGTGATTGTACTTACTAGGCCTAAAGGTAAAGGTAAAGGGACCCCTGACCTTTAGGTCCAGTTGCGGACGACTCTGCAGTTGTGGGGCTCATCTCGCTTTACTGGCCAAGGGAGCTGGCAAACAGCTTCTGGGTCATGTGGCCGGCATGACTAAGCTGCTTCTGGCGAACCAGAACTGGGTATAATTCCTTGATTTCACTCTCACATTTGCCAATGGACTCGGACCTCCTTTTACATTGTTGGAAAGTCTCTTCATTCACTACTGTAACAGAAGTCCTTGTATCTCTAAATCATGCCTACTGCATGATTATTGAACCGTAGCTACTTTATAAGCCTCAGGTTTTCCCCTATTACACAGTAAACAGTGTGGACTTCCTCATCAGCCACCTCTCTCCTTTCCTTCTGTAAATGATAACCCCCCCCCCCCTTGCCTGTTCCTTGAACAGACTTGATTGTGCAACCGGATAGTCCCCTTTGCAGATTCTTGCTAAATGCCCAGTTTTTCTCCATCTGTAGCATTCATGCACTCTATGGAGGACGAATGCCTTTCTCCACAAGGACAACACCTCTCCAAACCTCTAAGCTTCTGTTGTGGGCTAGTTTATAGATTTGTGTTATTGTCAAGATAAATTCCTCATTGCTGCTTCCATGGTTGCTGTCACCTTTACAGTTTTGTCCCAGATCAGCTACCCATCAGCCAGTAACTGCTTTTCAGTTTTTAATAACTGCGCACACAAGCCTATCTCTCAGCTTCTCCTCCAGAATATTTCCAACAGAACAATTTGAGTAAGCTTTTTTTGAGATCAACTACATTCTCCCTTCCTCCTCCTATTGTGGAATTTGAAGCATTCCACAATTATGTTTGGCCTTGGAATATAGTGGTCAGACAAGCGCTTTTGCAGATCTGCCAAACTTTTATCCCCTGGCTTTTGTGGTTGCAATGAACTTCTTAAAAGATAGTGAGAAATACTGCCTTTTGTTTGTCACCCTCAGTGGTTGTGTTAGCATGGAAATAATGGCCCAATCTTTCCATGTATCGCTGCCATTCTTCTCTTCCTGGATTAAATTTCTCCATTTTCACGTTGGCTGACATTCTTTCTCATCCTCACTGTTAAGTTCTTATTTGTGGGTCCAGAACAAGGAACTGTTTACTGATGAAGAGGCTAACACACAGCTAAATAGGAAAATGAAAGTAACCACAAGATCAAGCTAAAGGGTAGCGCCTTAGTGCCAGCCCAAAATAACTGCGGGAAATATTAACTCTGTACAGTGGTACCTCGCAAGACGAATGCCTCGCAAGACGGAAAACCCGCAAGACGAAAGGGTTTTCTGTTTTGGAGGCCCTTCGCAAGACGAATTTCCCTATGGGCTTGCTTCGCAAGAAGAAAGCCCATAGGGAAATCTCCGGGGACCTCTTTTAAATGCTGGTGGTGGGGAGCAAAGCCTTTCCCCCCCCCTCCGGCCTTCAGAAGAGGTCCAGGAAGGCCGGCGGGGGCCGAAAGGCTTTGCTCCCCACCGCCAGCATTTTAAAAGCAGTCCGGGATAGCAGGGAAGCGCTTCCCGCTATCGCGGACGGCTTTTGAAGGCAGGCAGGGGGGAGCAAAGACTTTTGCCCCCCGCCCGCCTTCAGAAGAGGTCCTGGACCTCTTCTGAAGGTGGACGGGGGGGCGAAAGTCTTTGCTCCCCCCTGCCTGCCTTCCCGGGAGAGCGGAGAAAGGCAGCGCGTTACTGCAGAAGTCCCTTGTGGAGAAACTCAGGTCCATCATATTATCTGACACCTTTACATTCCTTCCAACATTTCTCTGATGAAAATAGGGATGTACTATTCCACAATAATAATTTTACTATTTATACATCTCCCATCTGACCGGGTTGCCCCACCCCAGCGACTTCCGACATATATAAAAACATAATTAAAAATTTAAAAAACTTCCCTATACAGGGCTGCCTTCAGATGGCTCAGGGGTTGCATAATGCCATATCCACCTAAACATTTATCCCATGAAAATAGGGGCATCCTACCATACCCTCCAACGTTTCTCCAATGAAAATAGGGATGTACTAAGGACTCCAGGATCAAATCAGAAACTGGGACAGCTTCTGTACATCTGGGACTGTCTCTGGAAAATAGGGATGCTTGAAGAGTCTGCCTTTATAGTACATATGAAGCTGCTTGCTGTATATCTCTGCTGTTTACCTTCCCCACAACCTAGCTATGACTAGGGCTAGATGTGAGCAGGTGCAATGAAGGTGAATCGAGACAAGTAAGAGTGGTAAGCAGACATGTGACATATTGGACGGTTTGCTACTGATATAGCCAGTTCTCTAGCCGCTCACAATCAAGTGATCTTGATATGCTCCTGAATACAGCACCTGGCTGGAATTTCAGGATGTGTTCGTTTCCAGGTTTGATGTTACAAAAGCCACTTGGCAGCAACCTTGTAGCACTTATTACAAAGAAGCGAAGTTACAGGGAACCAGGCAGAGGGCCTTCTCAGTAGTGGCACCCACCCTGTGGAATGCCCTCCCATCAGATGTCAAAGAAATAAACAACTACTGTATTTTTCACTCTATAAGACGCACTTTTTCCCCTCCTAAAAAGTAAGGGGGAAAGTGTGTGCGTCTTATGGAGCGAATGCAGGCTGTGCAGCTATCCCAGAAGCCAGAACAGCAAGAGAGATCACTGAGCTCCCTCTTGCTGTTCTAGTTTCTGGCTTAGCCAGGCGCAGCCTCTTCAGGGCAGCGGGGAGCCTTCATCCCACTGGCTTTTGCAGGAAGTGGGGGAAGGGACAGAGGACAGCCCCTCTGTCCCTTCCCCCCACTTCCCGGAAAAGCCCCCAAGAGCCGCGCTCCCTTTAAAGAGCTGCACGGAGCGTGTGTGCGGCTCTCGGGGGCTTTTCCCTGAGGAGGAAGAAGGGCAACCCGTCAGTGATGCAGAGAGAGCTTATCCTTTCGATTACTTTGAATGACCATCCACAGAAAGCAATAACAACATTCTGGTGATAAAACGTGACTAAACTGAAGGTTTAATGTCTAATAATATGAAGATGTTTTGTGAGAGATGGCCATATCGTAAAGTGATATGGAAGAGATAAGAGAAAGGATTTGTTCTAAGTTGAACAATGATGTAGGGAGAAAAATCAAACATGACCCGGGGCTTTGATTTAGATCTAATCATTCGTTGTTTATGTATACACGTGTATGACAGAAACAAGGCTGTCCCTGTCCATCTGACTTTGCTTGTGTGTATTTATGTTGTCCAGGACAATTAATATTCTTGTGAGATGCTGACCTGGAGAGACAATATCATGTAGTGGTCAGTGTGCAGGACATGATTTGGGTAAACCTAGTTTCAAGTCCCTGCTCAGCCATGAAACTCAGTACAGTAGTTCCTCGGGTTACATACGCTTCTGGTTACATACACGTCAGGTTACAGACTCCGCTAACCCAGAAATAGTACCTCGGGTTAAGAACTTTGCTTCAGGATGAGAACAGGCGGCGGCGTGGCGGCAGCAGGAGGCCCCATTAGCTAAAGTGGTGCTTCAGGTTAAGACCAGTTTCAGGTTAAGAACGGACCTCCGGAACGAATTAAGTACTTAACCCGAGGTACCACTGTATACTACATCTCAGCCTAAACTATCTCACTAAAATGAGAGAATTCCACATGTACCCTACCTGCTACTGTCTTTGGAGGAAGAGTGGGACACAAATGTAATTTATAACGATGATTTTAGCAGCTGCTTGCGCTCTTCAAAGCAACATGTTTAGGGATTGTCCTTTGGGGGTGGCGAGGAGAAACTTTAATTATTCAGCAAGAGGTAAAAATCAGTTTCGTTTTCTCAAATCCTCTCTCATTAAAGGGTATGTCTGCTGAAAATAACATCCATACTTAGAACTTTGTTAATTTCCAAAGTGCTGGGAGGGAGGGGGGGAGTAACTAATTAGTCCTCACAGCACTGCTGCAAGGTAACAACATCCCAGTTTTACAACTAGAGCAGCAAATTTAGGAGGTTTCAGTGATGATGACTCAATGCTCCAGAGAGGTTTATGATGAATTTTAGTCCCACGGCTACCACCCATGTCTCACTCACACAAGCATGGTTTTTCTTTCTCATTTTTTTATTATTACTTGTGTAGCTACTTCCCTTTAAAATAAAAAGGATGAACTAGAAACTGGGACTTTCTGTTTATGAAAGAAAATGAATGGCTTTCGTTGTAATTAACATTCAATTCATTGCCAAGTTACTCTTGAGGGCAGCAAGGACTCTAAGTCAAGAGTTCTTCACAGAAAAGGTTAACAGCTCCAGCCTTGGTGCACACTTTAAACATGTATGCCCAATCAAGAATGATTTTAATGGCAGGCTGGATTTCCCTACTACCTTTTTTTTCATATAATGTATTCAGCGCTGACAGCAGAACTCATTCTCTGAGTGCGGATACTTACGTAGCCAAAACATGAACATCCACATACAAGAGGGAGGTACTGGCAGGATTCGGGGAACCCCAGGCTTTCCAGAAGTACTAAAAAATCATTGGGGAAAAACTGTAAGAGGGCAAACAAAGATTCGAAGCAGACTAATGAAAACTGAGCATGCACAGTGGACACAGACTGATAACTCTGTGGTGGGGGTGTGTGAGAGTGGGATGGAATAGGACGGATGTGGGGAACATTACCAGCTTGAGAGCACAATTCCCATGCAACAAACTTTCTGAATGTAGCCAAAACAAAAAGTAGGTGTGGCCAAAGTGAGCAGGGAGCCGGATCTGGCAATCCCAGGCAATTGGACTTGGGGGGGGGAGCTTTTTTCAATACTAAGTTCCTGGGTAGAAGAGCATGAGAGAGAGAGTGTGCATGTATGTATATTGCTTGGAATGATTTTTTACCTCCCCGAAACTTGCAGGTGTGGAGGGAAAGGTTAACCTCTCTGCACAGAGCACTGCCTGGCATGGCCGTTAGGCTGGAAAACTGCTCTCCACTGGTACCAAGCAGAAGGCTGTTTTCAAGCCTTGCTGGCGGCTGATTTTTGGGAAAGGGTTTCCAATGCATGGTGAGGAAAGGGTTAATTATACCCTCAACCGCTGCTACAGCAATCCAAAAATAGTCTCTATCATAGGAATTAGAGGCAAAATAAATGAATAAATGAAATACCCCCCCCCTCCAAAAAAACCCTCTTATTGGAACAGTATGTTTTTTTCAAGCCTAAGTGAAGCAAGGATGATTGGGGGCAAGATAAGGTCTCAGTGCAAGAGGAGCGCTAACTATTTTTTCCCTTGCTGCATCCAGGAAGAATGTGTGTGCGCGCGCACGCACACACATGCACATATAGAGCCAACAATGTATCTGCTGTCAGTACATTTTTATTTGTGTGCTCTCAATTAGTGCTTTACTATGTGATGCTTTGATTGATTCACCCGCCCATTCTGATTGCGAGCTGCCTTGAGGTGCTCTGGCACAAGAAGGCAGGATCCGAGCATCTTAATCAGAAAGCGACTGCGAGGTGATCGCAGATCACAATGTTCATGGGAGATTCCAATGCTACAGGTGGTTTAGCTTGGACTAAAAGGGCCCACTAAGTCCAGTGTATGAGAAAGGAAAACAACCCACAGAGCTTAATCCAGGCTCTCCAGAGAAAGGGAGAGTTGTTTTGTTTTTGTTTTTTTGCTGGACTACATCATACTGGCTGAGGCTGATGGGAGTTGGAGTCCATTGAACACCTGGAGAGCCACAGGTTCCCAAAAGGTAAAGGGACCCCTGACCATTAGGTCCAGTCGTGGCCGACTCTGGGGTTGCGGAGCTCATCTCGCTTTATTGGCCGAAGGAGCCGGAGTTTGTCATCAGACAGCTTCCATGTGGCCAGCATGACTAAGCCGCTTCTGGCAAACCAGAGCAGCACACGGAAACGCTGTTTACCTTCCCGCCAGAGTGGTACCTATTTATCTACTTGCACTTTGACATGCTTTCGAACTGCTAGGTTGGCAAGAGCAGGGACCAAGCAATAGGAGCTTCAGCAAGTCCTAGGCTCTGTGGTTTAACCCTACAGGTTCCCAACCCCTGGCTTAAATCACGAGCTGTGCCTACCTCTAGACCAACAACTTACAGGAACGAGGATGATAGGGAGGTAGCTTGCAACCTGTCCCTTTCTCCCTCCTGGGACACATCTTAGGGGTTTTGTCCCCAAGATAATCCCCTTTTCTCCCAGAGCGGCCCGTTCCCCTCGGATTGATGATGCCACCAGATCTCAGCTCAGCAACTACACGCTCCTCCTGGCTGGGGAAGAGTCGCTCCCAGCGGTTTCGCCTTTCCAACCCTCTTAAACGCGCGCTAGGTAGGATCGCCAAAAGGCTGCGACGACACAGCAGGAAGGTGGTCCTGCTTTTGATTCCTCACAGCCCCCTACGGGGTGAGGCCGGTGGCGGAGCGGGGAGGTCTTCCTTCCGCCTCCCGCAGCGCCGGCAGATGTTTGAGGACGAAGGAGAGAGCTGCGCGCCCGCGCCCACCCGGAGAACAGCTGTGGCACCCAAAGCGGGGCGATTGCGCGGGGGCGCGTCAGAGAGGAAGCGAGGAACGCGGGGGAGTGGCGTTTCCCTCTCTGGAACCACTTTCCCTTCTTCTCCTCCGTCTTCTTCTCCCCGCCCATAAGGGACAGGAAGGAGAATCAGACGTTCTTCCCATAGGCAAAAAGCCCGGCGAAGAGGCTGCTGCTGCTGGGAACGGGGCTTCTAGACTCCCGGCGCTCCATCGATCCCCAGCAGAGCTTCTGGCCAGGCGGGGCGTGGGAACAGTGACGGGTTTCGTTGCCTCCTGGCCTGGGCTGGACGCGGCGGGAGTAGGGTGGGGAGCCAGAGAGAGAGAGAGAGAGAGGAAGAAGGAGCGCCTCCGACGACGCCTCTTATTATTATTTTTAATATCGTCTGTTGTAACCCGTGCGCCGCCGCGAAGGCTGCTTGGCCAAGCCCCGTCGCCACAACCGGGTGGACGCCTCGCGTTAAACCCCGAGCAGGAGGTTGCTGGTGTGCCAGACCGCACCCAGCTCCCCACATGCGGGATCCTAAAGGAGTGTGGCCCGTGGCGTGGGTGCATAGGAACCAACTCAAGAGAGGCTGAGATCCCTTCTTCCCCACCAATAAAATATTTGAGCCCCTGCCCCACACCAGGTTCAGAGGCATTGCCATTCCATCGTCTTGTGATCGATTATGCGGGGCGGGGCGTATCTATCTCTCCCCCTCCTCAATATTTTATTTAAGTTGGCACCCCTGGGCGGGTGGTGGAATAGGAAAGCACAGATTGGGCAAAGGGGATGACAGCAGAAAAAAAGGACTCTGAAGCCGAAGAAAGGTGTACCCTTTTAGGAAGTCCTCAACTCCAGTGTTGAGAACTGTTGTCTTATTGGAAAGACCCTGGAGAGCCACTGCCAGTCAGAGTGGGCAGTACCAGTCCAGAGGGACATTGCTTAAGGCAATTTCAAGAATATATCCATGGTTTCCTATGACCCTTTTGCCTCTCCAGTTGCCCTTCTGCTCTCCCCACCACCCTGAGTCTGTTTACTTCCTCCTCCTATTATTCCAATCTCCCTGTGCTAACAGATTTGGCTATTCCTTTTAGCCATTTCCTACTATGGGATTACAGTAAGGGAAACTATGTTTATGTCACCAGCATAATAATAATAATAATAATAATAATAATTATTATTATTATTATTATTATTATTATTATTATTATTATTTATACCGCACCCATCTGGCGGCTCCCAACAGAATATTAAAAACACAATAAAATATCAAACATTAAAAACTTCCCTAAAGAGGGTTGCCTTCAGACATCTTCTAAAAGTCAGATAGTTGTTTATTTCCTTGATTTCTGATGGGAGGGCCTTCCACAGGGCGGTCGCCACTACCGAGAAGGCCCTCTGCCTGGTTCCCTGTAACCTCACTTCTTGCAGTGAGGGAACTGCCAGAAGCCCCTTGGCGCTGCATGATGAGGGGGGAGGCGCCAATGCCATTTAGGGCTTTAAAGGTCAGCGCTAACACTTTGAATTGTGCTTGGAGCCAATGTAGCTCTTTCAGAACCGGTGTTATAGGGTCTTGGCAGCCAGTCACCAGTCTAGCTGCCGCATTCTGGATAAGCTGTAGTTTCCAGGTCACCTTCAAAGGTAACCCCAAGTAGAGCGCATTGCAGTAGTCCAAGCGGGAGATAACCAGAGCATGGACCACTCTGGTGAGACAGTCTGTGGGAGGCAATGTCTCAGCCGGTGTACCTGATGGAGCTACATATAACAGCGATTTATGGCCCCCAGGGCCCTACCAGTTCCCTCACCCTGGGAACCCTCAGATAGCTGTGCTCTGACTGCCTTTCATGTTGGCGTCCTTCATACCAGTCACATCAGTCTCTGCTCTTCATTAGGGTACTTGATTCACCGCTTCTCTTTTAGTATATGTTGCAGGCAGCATTGACTTGTAGGGGCAAGAGAGGCAATTGGCAAGTCAAACTGCATTAATGCTGATGTAATGCAGGAGCTATTTTGTGAGCTGCAATCTCCTCGCCAACCACAAAGTCACCAGGAGGCCTTAAACAAGCTGGTATTTGCCTGTTTGCCAGCTTCCCAGACCTCACCCCCTTCCCCCAATTGGCATAACTGGTTTAATGTATGATCTAGTCTTAAGAGGACTGTAGTATGAATTACGGAACTGGTGTATGGGAAGCAGACTGAACACTTGAAATGTGCTACATTTGCTATCTAAGTATTATTACAGCCTGGCAACCTCCACCCATAGTTGAGAAAATAGGTACTCTGCCCATGAAATGTGTATCTACATTAAACAGACGTTTTAAAAAAGTAAAGCTGCAACCATTTGATAGTTCAATACAATGCACACTTGGAAATAACTGCCTCTTAATTCACTGGGACTTGTTTCCAAGTAAGTGCTCATTAGACCACAAGACTTGGAATCATACAGTTGTAAAGTTGGAAGACTTGCTTCCAGATTTCAAAGTTATCTGAGGGAAAAGGTACCTGCACAGCTTCCTAGGGCTTACTCTGTTCCACACACCCAAGACTAAAACTAATGGTCCTCTTTTCCCATTGCAAACACATCACTATTTGTGTTCAGGGATCTGTAACCTGTCCCTTAAGACTTTTACTCAGAAGTAAGTAAGTCTTACTTCCGAAGCAAAAGGCTTAAGGTTTGCGTCATATAGCTCAGCTTACATTTCAGTGGACAGTGTCATAAAAAGATCTGTGGCAATTCATACTAATGGGGGCCATTATAAAAAAAACCCCCAGAGAAATAAAAGGCTTGTTTGGAGCCTTATGAAAGGGTGCAGGATTGCTTAACAGACAAGGTTTATGCTAAGCCAGTGAGGTGTATTTGTACAGTGCACTTCGCAAACCAGGATTCAAACCCATATTCAGTGGGACAAGAATCTCCCAGTCATCCTCACTGGTTTCTTCATCCTCATATGTTCCACTCAGAAGCCCATAGCAAATTCAAAACGAGATACATTTCACAGACCCTCCAAGTGTCCCTATTTTCCAGGGACAGTCCCAGATTTACAGAAGTCATCCCAGTTTCTCTTTTGATCCTGGAATGTCCCACTTTTCCTTAGAGAAATGTTGGAGGGTATGGATATATGCGACCCCTGAGCCAAGATTAGTAACTATATAACGTTTAGAAGACGTCTGAAGGCAGCCCTGTATAGGGAAGTTTTTAAAATGTTTTATTATGCTTTTAGAAATGCTGTAAAGCCTCCCAGAGTGGCTGGGGCAACCCAGTCAGATGGGCAGGGTATAAATAGCAAAGTTATTATTAAGATAAGGGAAAATGGTAAAGGACCCCTGGATGGTTAAGTCCAGTCAAAGGCGACTATGGGATTACGGTACTCATCTCACATTCAGGCCTAGGGAGCTGACGTTTGTCCACAGACTGCTTTCCAGGTCATGTGGCCAGCAGGACTAAACCGCTTCTGGCGCAACGGAACCCCATGACGGAAACGCCATTTACCTTCCCGCCGCAGTGGTACCTATTTATCTACTTGCACTGACGTGCTTTCGAACTGCTAGGTTGGCAGAAGCTGGGACAGAGCAACGGGAGCTAACTCCATTGCGGGGATTCGAGCCGCCAACCTTCTGATCGGCAAGCTCAGTGGTTTAGACCACAGCGCCATCCACATCCATAAAGTTATTACAATCATACCTCATGTTACATTTGCTTCAGGTTGCGTTTCTTGAGGTTGTGTCCAACAACGACCCGGAAGTAACGGAATGGGTTACTTCCGGGTTTCACCACTTGCGCATGCGCAGTCACACAAAATGACATAATGTGCATGCACAGAAGCGGCGAATCGCGACCTGCACAGGTTGTGTTCTGTTCAGGTTGCAAACGGGCCTCCGGAACTGATCCCGTTTGCAACCAGAGGTACCACTGTATTAGTAACATTCATGTCCCCTAAATAAAAAAATTCCTTCCAGTAGCACCTTAAAGACCAACTAAGTTAGTTCTTGGTATGAGCTTTTGTGTGCATGCACACTTCTTCACATGAAAGCTCATACCAAGAACTAACTTAGTTGGTCTTTAAGGTGCTACTGGAAGGAATTTTTTTATTTTGACTATGGCAGACCAACAGGGCTACCTATCTGTAACTGGATTCATGTCCCCTGTTGCTGTTGTTTAGTCGTCTCCGATTCTTTGTGACCAGAGCATGCCAGGTCCTCCTGTCTTCCACTGCCTCCTGTAGTTTGGTCAGACTCATTTTTGTAGCTTCGAGAACACTGTCCAACCATTGATGTCCCTATGACGTCCCTATTGTCAACTAAGAAATGTCGACGGGTATGATTTCGCTGCCTACAGCGATTCCTCAAAGAAAAACGTCTCTGCACATGCTCAGAGACACTTTCCCTAGCTTACATGTGGAGAGAGCGCGCGCTCAGGTCTAACGCATGATGGGAGATGCGATCCCCGCTGCTGCGCTGCGCCTCCAAGGTCCCGCAACGTGGAGCCGGAGCCGAGCCGTGGCGACCGCCGCCCGAAGCTCGCCCCGAGTCCCCCCCGTTCCCGCCCCGTCACGTCAGCAAGCCAATCCCCCTCCGCTCCCCGGGAAGCCTGAGCGGCTGCCGGAGAAGCAAACAACGCGGAGAGGCGCGTCGGAGAGAGAGACCCCCTCGCCAAGAGCGCGCGGGAGGCTTCCCTCCTTCGCGCGCACTGAGGGGGGAAAGCAGGCGAGGGCGGGCGGCGGCGGGCTCGAGGGCGGGCCGAGAGCCTCTCTCTCCTCCCCGGACTGGTTCCCTGCCCTGCATTTATTCTTCTTTCCCTCCTCCTCCTCCTCCTCCTCCCAGTTTCCTGTCTGGCTTTGTGCTCGCGACGGATATGTGCGGCGCCCACAGGTGTGTCTCGTCCGCGCCGCTTTTGCCCGGCCAGGAGCGCGAGAGAGGCGGGCGCTGAGGCGCGTCACGTGATGCGCTCCGGCTCTCTGTGGCAGCGGCGGAGGAGCAGTAGTAGTGCTTTCCCCCTCAGCTCCTTCTCCGCCTTGCCTCGGCTCGGGAAGCTGCTTGCCGCCGCCGCCGCCGAGGCTCTCGCGCCGATTTGTGGAGGCTTCTGCTGAGGCGGCGCCTCCGCCCTCCTTCCTTTCCCCTCAGAATATGGGCAGCAGCCCGCCGGCCCCGCCGCTGGCTGCTGCGGGTCGTGCGCGCTGCCTCAGGGGGCTGCTGGGCTGAGGCGCGGCCACTTGGGGAGAGAGGGAGCGGCGGAGGCGGCGGAGGCAGCAGCACAAAGGCGCCGCCGCTACCACCACAGACCAGCAGCGTCTTCTCCTCCGTCTGCCGCCTTCCAACTTGGGTAAGTTTCGCGCGCCCCCCCCCCCTCCCGCCGCCTCACGAGAGCTCTCCCTGTTGGCGAAGGGGCGGCTCCACCTGTTGAAAGCCTCGGAACCCCTCCCGGGGAATGCTGATTTGCTGAGCCAGTAAGCCAGGCAACCTCTCGGGGAGCTTCCCCCCCTCCTCTCCACTCTTCCTTCCCCCTTCCCCTGTGTGGCTGCTTCTTCCCTTCACTGGGCGGCCGCCACTTCGGTGGCTCTTTCGGCGCGTCGAGGAAGTTGCCCGAGCCGATCCCGCCTGGAAGCAGCCGCCCGAGCTGCGATGAGGCCCGGGAGGAAGGGGGAAAGTGGACCTCATTGCCCTGGCGGGTTTAATTCGAGTTAACTGCTGCTGCTTTTTCAAAAAAAAAAAAAAAACCCAATAATTGCTCGTCCTGCCTTGTTCGAGCAGCAGATGGTTCCCATTAGGAGCAAAGCCTGGGCTCTTTCCGCTCAACGATGTGGCTGTGGACTTTGACAGCGCTGCGAGGCTTTTGCGAAATGTGAAACTTTCCCAAGGACTAGCTGCTGGTGGGTGAGCTGCGATGGCTGCTTTTCTATCCGATTGCGTTTGCAAACCTTTTTTTCCTTCTTTTTTTTAACATGATCAGGGAGAGGAAGCTTTTTAGATCCCTGCCAAAGGTGTTGGGGGAAAGAAAAAAAGAGACCATCTTATTCAGAGTCTGAGTGAATGTGCGAGCGATTTCTCCGCCTTCCCTTTTAGCACCAGGCTTCTGGAACACCGAGCTGGATTTTAGAGTGCGTTATTATCCTCGGGAGTTTCGTAATCGCCGCTCCACCATTCACATAATTAAAACCCATTCACTCACATCCCATTCATTCTTGTTCGGCTGCGTGTGGCTAGGCATTGGTGGCTTCAGTGACAATTTTTGACCCTTGGCTCTTGAGACCCCTTGTCTCTGTTTCAGATCTTGATTTGGGGCGGTTGAAGGCAGGTCCAGTTTCGTCTTTTCAGGGGCAGAAATGGCTCGAAACTTTCATAAAGCAGCTCTTTGCCGACTGCAGGCACACACTTTTGCTCTTTGCGTGTTTTGTGACTCACTCCGGTTTATTTGCTTTGGAGCTGCACAGCATTGTCTTTGGGGACTATGATCCCAGTGAGACTGTCCGTTCACACGCATGGCACTCTGGCCTTTCCAGTTTCTGTGCACAATAAGGTGCCTGGCTCATCTCTTTCTCGATTTATAAACTGGAATACAGGACACACACCCAAAAGGACCACACACACAAGTATGACTCTCTGAGATAGTGGACTAAGATTCATTTGTCATTTTTAAATCTAGCAGGATAGAAAGACTCTCTCTTTAATGTCTCTCCATCTTTGAAGTTCACCTGGCTAGGGGATGAGGCTGTTTTTAGTTACACGCCACCAAAGGAAAGACTCCTATGCTAACCAGTGCTCACCTGTTGTATCTGGTCCTATGCAGAACATTTTGTGTGTCTCTTGATACAACCTAGAGTGTACAGTTGGAGAGAGCTTGATGTTTGCATGCATTCTGGTAAAAGAGAACCTGATGTCTGCTTGCATTTTGGTAAAAAAGAACCGTTCTCTCTGTCTTGGAGGACACTGAGAGAACATTGTTGCAGTAACACAAGCCAGTATTTTGCAGTGTTTAGGTATGTAGGATGTATATATACCAGAACCTAGTTGCATGTGTGCATCCCAGCCATAGACATGTTTACTGAAAAGTATGTCCTCCTGAGCTCATTCTCCCCTCTCTGATTCCCTCCCAAGGATTACAACTGTAACCTCTTGTTTTGCTTCATTTTTTATCTTTACGAGTTTCCTATTTATAGGTGCTTCCTCCTCCTCCCTGAATAATACAGAGGATTACAACTGTCAACTCTTGTTTTGTTCCATTTTAAAAAAATCTTTGAGTGTTTCTTTTTCATAGATGCTTCCTCCTTGCCCCAGAATAGTTTTTTTTACCCTGGTATATTTCCTAATTCAGAATGTGCACAGTGGCACCAGCTTCCCCAAAGAAGCTAGCTAGTGGCGTGGCTTCTTTAGTACTGTCACATGCTGTGATGTAGGAGAAAGGAGAAATTTAGTGAGTGGGTAAAAAATGGTGAATGTTGATACACTGGCCCAACAAATCCAGCATAAAGAGAAGGGAGAGGTAGGGCTCTGATAATGGAGAGAGGATGGTGAGCATTGGCTGTGAAGTGGGGTTTTGACCTCTTACCTGGACAATAATGAGACAATGTGTACCTCTTTGGTGAGTTACAGGCTTTTTTGGGGAGGGAAGAGGACAAAACCCCCAGGATTTAGAATACTAAACAGTACAGTGGTACCCTGGGTTAAGTACTTAATTCGTTCCAGAAGTCAGTTCTTAACCTGAAACTGTTCTTAACCTGAAGCACCACTTTAGCTAATGGGGCCTGCCGCGCCGCCAGAGCACGATTTCTGTTCTCATCCTGAAGCAAAGTTCTTAACCCAAGGTACTATTTCTGGCTTAGCGGAGTCTGTAACCTGAAGTGTATGGAACCTGAAGCATATGTAACCCGAGGTACCACTGTAACTGGTTATGGGATCATCTGCACCACTACTCTGTGCAAAAACAAAAAAAACCAACCCAAGGACTACGTGGAGAAAGATATAGAATGGATTTATAGTTGATGACCTTAGCTTCTTGTGATCTAATCTGGGTTTGAATTTGCACTTTAGCAACCCGTGAGTTTAAGTTGTATCCAGTGATACAACTTGTATCCAGTGATTTCAGAATAGTAACTGAAATGAAGCACTTGGTTTATTGATACACAATGTTTAAATCTGAAAATATTATCTCTGTAAAGAAAACAATGTTACAAATGTTGAAGAGGAAAGAAATGGCAACATAAAGGAAAACACCATACTGAGATATAGTACTTAGAAAACAATACTGGTTAAAAGTAGCATTGTAGTTTCATTGACAAAGCAATAAATTAGAGCCATTTGAAATATTAGAGGAAGTAATATGTAGATGATCATAATTCCTAACTAAGGCAAAATGTAACTGGGAACCCATGCTTTTAGGCATGCCGTTGCTCATTCCAGCATATTCTTCAAAACAATTAAATAACGCTGTGTTTCCACATCTGCTTTGACATGTGTTGCTATCTTACTTCTTAATAAGGTAAAACATGATATACTTATCAGGTCCTTAACACCCAAGATGTCAACACTTCATGTTGTCTGTCACTCTGATTCATCTAAAAGTTGCAAGAAACTTACACAGAGTTAAACTTTTTGATTATTGACATCCATTTCAGTCCATTCCAATGTTTGCTGAAGTTGGTAGCTCCTTGGGCCTAGCAGGGGTCAGACTAACAGCAACTTCACCACCAATTAAGTTATATTGCTTTGTTATCCCAAATATCTATCGCTCTGCAGGAGGGCTCAGTGTACTTGGGTGGATGAAAAACATTCTTGTGTTGCAGAGTGAGATTGAGAGATCTGAGTATGCCATCATTTTCTAACTACTGAGTAGTGATAGATATGCTTGTTGATCTAGAAATATGGAACACAGGCTGTTGATTCCAGAGAAACAAATATTGGAGGGTTTATAGACACTTATTTTTCAGCAGAAATTCTTCTGAAGCTTCAGTTAACCATAACCAAAGATGGAATGGCATGGATTTTATTTCACGTCAAATGTTACTCTTAGAACTAAGTGATAGAGCAAACATGCCAGGAAAAGAAATAACAGCTAGCAGACAAAGCCACATGACCCAGAAGCTGTACGCCGGCTCCCTCGGCCAATAAAGCGAGATGAGCAACCCCAGGCTCGGCCACAATTGGACCTAATGGTCAGGGGTCCCTTTACCTTTACCTTTAACACACCTGACATATGGGTGGCGCTGTGGTCTAAACCCTGAGCCTCAAGCTTAGGGGTTGCTGATCAGAAGGTTGGCGGTTTGAATCCCCGTGACGGGGTGAGCTCCTGTTGCTCTGTCCCAGCTCCTGCCGACCTAGCAGTTTGAAAGCATGCCAGTGCAAGTAGATAAATAGGTATTGCTGTGGCGGGAAGGTAAACAGCGTTTCCGTGCACTCTGGTTTCCTTCACAGTGTTCCGTTGTGCCAGAAGCAGTTTAGTCCTGCTGGCCACATGACCCGGAAAGCTGTCTGTGGACAAATGCCTGCTCCCTCGGCCTAAAAGCGAGATCAGCGCCACAACCCCCATAGTCGCCTTTGACTGGACTTAACTGTCCATGGGTCCTTTACCTTTTTACCTTTTACACCTGGCAATAGCATCCTGCACAAGTTGAAGCCCGGGTGTTCTTCAAGACCAACTCCATGTAGAATGTGTAATCAAGAGGCACAAATGACAGTTGCCAAATCTAATGGATTTTATCCTATGTATCAAATCTGCCCTGTGTTTTGCTGCCCTTAGGGTTATTCTGCTCTTGCGTTTTGCAATACCAAAGTAGTGTAACTAAATACAATGCAAGCTTTCCCCTTTCAACCTATGGGTAGCTGCTGTGTTTCTTTTACAGCGGTGCCTCACAAGATGAAATTAATTCGTTCCTCGAGTTTTTTCGTCTAGCGAATTTTTCGTCTTGCGAAGCACGGTGTCAGAAAAGTTTTGGAAAAGCTTCAAAAATCGCCAAAAACCTCAAAAAAGGCTACCACACCGCGTTCTATGAGTTGCTCCTCGAAGTCAAGTCGCAACTGTATTAAGGGTGTTAAGAAAAAGGAAACAAACTTGCAAAAAACGCAAGACGTTTTTGTCTTGCGAAGCAAGCCCATAGGGAAATTCGTCTTGCGAAGCAGCTCAAAAACCGCAAAACCCTTTTGTCTAGCGAGTTTTTCATCTTGCGAGGCATTTGTCTTGTGGGGCACCACTGTAATTGAACTGAGAAATTTGCCCGTTGCTTTGCACTGGCTTCAGACAGGAAGTGCTAGATACATAGCAGTTGCCACAAGCTTTGAGTGCTGGTCAGGTGTGCATTAAGACAGTTGTGGGCATATTTGCAGGATCTACTTTTATTTTACTATATTGCTATTGGACTGCTGGCGCTGCTTGAAGGCACACACTTTCACTTAGGTGAATAGAATCATAGAATTGCAGAGTTGGAAGGGACCCTGAGGGTCATCTAGTCCAAACCCCCTGCAATGCAGAAATATGCAGCTGTCCCATATGGGGATTGAACCTGCAACCTTCGTGTTATCAGCACCACGTCCTAACCAACTGAGCTATCCAGGCCCTCCAGAATACACAGATTTTGTTAAGGCTAACTGTAGCTGATGGAGTCCTTTTGCTCTATTGATTGTTTTTAATTATGGTCTTAAGGTGATTACATTTTGTTGTTTTAATGTATATGCTTATAAACAGGCCTGGGATCTTAACCGATGAAGGGTGATTAAGAAATGGAGTAAATAATAATAGGAGGAAAAACAGAAGCTCACGATCCACTGACTGGAGCTGGCTGCAAAATAGTGTTTGTGTGAAATGCTGAGCCTGATTTAAAATGATGTGTCATATATAACCTGTATATATGAGTTTGCAACCACATTTGAGTTACTATGGAACAGAGATTCCAGCAGCCTCATTTAGGGGTTGCAGAGAAGGATGGTGGGCTTTGGCTATTTATCTTGCTAAATGAGAGCCAAAAAACCTTGCCAATCTTCTGCAAATCACCCCGTGATCTGCTAATAGATCGAAATGTACCATCTGCCCAACCCTCTATTAGAAGGTTGGCATGAACAAAAATCTAGAGTTCCTGAAGAAGCGAATGCTATTTAAGTTGCATGTTTTGCTCAGTATTAAGCAAGCAATGAACTAAAACCTCATACAGTCTATTGGTTTTATTTTCTCTTTGTTGTATGAGAGAACCACAATAACTCAGTACTACGGAGCTCATGTGATTTCAGTATATCATCAGTGCAGCAAACAAAAAGTACTGCTGTACCCTTGGCAAACATTAAAAAGTAAGATACCAGGCAGACTTGTCTGAAAATTCAAGGGCTGACCATGTGGACATTCATAGAAATAGTTGGGTCTTTGATTGGGCCTTATGGTTTGTGTATATTTAAACAGTTTTCTGGCACAGTATGCAGCTTCGTGGTTCTACAATGGTTGCAGGAAGATTAAATGAATGTCTTCTCATTCTGTTGTACTTGGTCAATTTTTTCTGTACACAATGTGCAGAATAATCTTTATGGTTTTTTAAAGTAGCTACTGAATGTGCCCACCTTGCTTCCAGTGTAGGACTTGAATTTTAGAAAACAAGGAGATACAATTGGGAAATGTCTTCAGTTTAAAAACAGATCAACCAATTATCAGGAGCCTCAAATGTGAGTTGTCCCCCCACCTTCAAGGATCTCAGTGTTAGTGAGCTACTGAAGGTCTGCCCTTGAACTTTCACCATTGTCTGTTTTGCCTATTTTTGGTTCTCTAGACCCACAGCTACACTCCATTGCACACCCTCAAGGACTGTGTAGGCCTGATAAACTCTTTGCTAGCAATAACCCAAAGAGGAAGAACAGTAGTATTGAGCTTTCTGTTTCACATGATGATTCTTAGTTCAAGCTCTGGTAGAAGAGATGGTGAATACAGTTTGGCTCAAGTGGTCTTTCCACCCATGCAGACGACGTGGGAGTGGGCAGCTGTTTGGAAACTGCAGCTGTTGTCACTGACTATCTCAACACGTACCAGTGCCTGAGTCACCCTCCTTGCTTTCTATTACTGTAGAAAGGGATTTGTGCTAGTGAGGTCTAAAGTATCTTGAACTTGGAACGATTTCAGAAAGTTTCCAAACAGACTTTGAAATGTTAGTTCCTATAATGCTTCAGGAATTTGGATGAAATAACTCGCAGCAACTTGTTGAAACCTGTTTGGATCCTTGCCTTGTGTGGGAGTATAGGAAAACATTAGTACATCCTAGTTTGGGGAGGTAGAAATGGAGGGCAGGTTGACGCCATAACGTGAAATAAGTCTTAATTCAGTGAACCTACCTGGCAACCCAAAGGAGCAGTACAGTATGATAACACTTACCTTCCTGATTTCTGAAATCTTCAGCTATTTTTTTAAAAAACAGGATTTACGCCATGAAGTTCTGTAACACTTGGAGCGCTGCCAGAAATTAGTTGCTGCTACACTGAACAAATATTAATAGCAGTGATTTTATGCTTGCCATTCTCCTAGTTATTCTTCCATTCTCCAAACAGAATACAGCTCCCCAGATGTTATGCAAATTCACTGCAGAATTACACAGTTACCATATTTAAGACTTGATCATAACTCATGACTTCAGTGTCCAGGTTGTAGATTTTCATGCATGGGAAAATCCTTGCAAAATTAAACAAATGGTTCCTTAAACCAGGGTTAACAGTTGCCAAAACAGAATGCCTAGCTGCCATTTTGGGGCCAGACATCTCGAAAGTTGTATTTTTCAATATGATTTTGGGGTTCCTGAAATTCATCCTGATGGTGCAGATAAAATATAATGGATAGAATTCCACAGGATGTGTTGCTGTTGTGTGAAAAGGGTCAAGATTTAAGGATCCCCAGGCATGCAGCTCCAGATGGTAGAGACATCAGGCGCCATCCAGGCAACCCAGGTATCGTCACTTGGTTGCCAAGTGGCTGACAGCAGGGTACAAAATGCTCCTGGTGAATTTTGAATGCTGCGCACACACAGAGACACCTCTGGGGTGTTTGCAACTTAAGTTATACTCAAAGTAGACCCATTGAAATTAAGGGTGCTCAGCAAATTGTGTCCCATTATTTCCAGTGGGTCTGCTCTGTGTAGGACTAATGTTGGTTGCAGCCATTTATTTTAAATTAGTCCTGGAAGTGCCAGAGGGACCCTTTCTTTATGGCATGAGCAGCACTGTGGTGCAGCTCCTTCCAGTTTTGTGAAGATAACATCAGAAGCCACAGGCTACAAGAAAGAGTGTTCCACACTGCTGTCTCTTATCACACTTGCTTCTGTTTCTAGGACCAGCAACATGTGTTCCCATGCTATGAAGGTAATATGGAGAGAGAATCCTGGAGTAAACGGAGATCTTTTGTGTTAATTGGATTGTTGACTAATACCAACCCTTTAACAGAATGAAGAAACTGGTGAAATCATTTTATACTGTTTTACAACCAACAGGAAATTAATTAAATTTAAGGCAATCAATGGAGGGCTTGGTTTTGTGTGAGTGACAGAATCTTATAGTTGAACATGAAGAGATTGTGGAGAACCGTTATCCACCTCTCTCTTTGCAGACCATAGTGTGCCATAAGCAAAGTACTGCAGAAAGGTTGCCTGAAAAAACAACAACCACTGGATAACTCAAATTAAGAAGGCAAGAGAGAGACACTCTACAGGAAAAGGCAAAGAATGAAAGTAGCATGTCTGTTGCACTTGCCCTGTTATGAAAATCGCTGACATGGTGTGATGCAGCCTAGGCTACCTCTTATTTTTATATCTGAATGGAAAGAAAAGTGGAGTGTTACTTAGTTCATGTGCTAGGGGAGTCCTGCAGTGTTTTGTTGTCTCTGCTTTGGGGAAATCATTTGGGGTATGTTTTAGCCCTTGGATAACTGCACATACTGGAACACTTAATTAAAGCAGATAAGTATTATCAAAGATTATTATGCAAAGTCTAACATGGTTCCAACTTGGATTTTACAAAAATGAATAAATCAATGCAGATTATATTGAAATCAATAATGTGTGTTTTAAGAATTTAAAATTGGATTTTAAGTGCCTTGCTCTGTACTCCCTGGAGGAAATGCTATGCTGACTTGAATTAAAAATCTATCTCTTGAACAACAGATAATACTTAGCTAGCTACCAGCTTTTCCTTATGACCATGTTTTTATTATGAAGGAGTTCCTTTAACACTGTTCAAGTTATAATTCTATATGCACTTACTTTGGAGTAAAAACTGTGCAGCAGCTGAATCCTGAAGAACAGTCAGTTCCCCAAAGCCTGTTGGAACAAGAAAGAATATGAGGTTTACTACCCATATTTGACACATTTTGGTGCAGAAATACCATCACAGCCGGGATGTGACTTCTGTGTTAGGAAGCAGCGGGACAGCACTTGTGTTGCACACAAAAGTTCCTGGGTTCACTTCCACTGGACAAAGAAATTGATAGTGGCTAATGTGAACTCATTAAGACACCATCCAGTATATTGTCATCTATACTAAAGGCATCTGAGAGATTCAACAATATCTAAAGATGTAACAGCATTTATTATCTGCTATGAGTGTCCCTATTGTGAGGCCATTAAAATAATGGATATATATATTTTTGGTCATACTATACTTTTTATTTTGTTTGTTTCCCTGCCTTGGGAATGCTGATCCAACACCAAAGGTGTGGAGTATGAAATCTGCATCTATGTCTATCCATGTGAACCCAGAGCCTTGTAAGCAAACTCTAATCCCTTGGCTAAGTTAAACTACAACTCCCATGATCCCTAGCTAACAGGACCAGTGGTCAGAGATGATGGGAATTGTAGTCCCAAAACATCTGGAGGGCTGAGTTTGCCAATGGCTGGTCTAGGCATTCCATTGTTGCACCCATAACCTTGGTTTAAGGTATCATTTAGCTCCTAGCTTTTATATCTCAGTTTATAACACTGCTTTGCCCACTAATATTCATCTGGTGCACTCTGCTGCCAAAGTATTCACCTCTCTCCTCTATTGGAGCATTTGACTCTGCTTCTCAAATCCTTTCACTAGCTTCCTGTTTTGTGTAACAGAATGTCCTTGTCCCTCGGTATCTGTCATACCTGTTATTTGTAAAGCTGAATGTGTGTGTATATATGTAATGTGGTATACATCAGTTACAACAGTTGCTGTATATAATTATAGTACAACTTCAAACATCCTGTCCCCACCTTCAAAGGGACCCTCATCAATGAGGTCCAAGCAATTGCAACAAGCAGTTGTTTATCACACTGCCAGTAAATACACTACATTTTTTCTGGAGTCTGGCTGACTAATGCAAAATGGACTTCTTGAGACTCATCTCTCCTGTAATTGAAAACTTTTCCAGGGTGGGTATGCCAATCCAGTTGGATTAGTATCCACATCGTGATGATTATTGGCGTGAGGAACACCTGGGTCTTTTTAGTAGTGCAGATGGCTAGGGCAGTCCAGTCAAGACTTCTGAGAATTGCTCTGGTGGTTATACTTGCTTGCAGCTTTCCTGACTTCATGCTGGGAAGCTAACTCCTTTCGCTTGCTCTCTAAATGTCTCATAACAAACAGGTTCTCACTGCAAATGTCCCTGGCTTTTTCACAGAAGCCAATATCTTGTAGTGCAATCATAATTATATTATGTTACTGGCATTTTATTAAAAACATGCTTTGAATAACACATGTTTTATGAATTTATGTGAGAGCCGATGCTGTCATGCACTGCTGGACTTTCTGTGTGAGCAGCCAAAGAAGAGCATTCTCATTTCTTAAATAATTTCCTACTATTTAATCTGATGATCAGCAAACTGTTCTTTGGACTGCAGATATGTTGAGGAACCTACAGCTTTATGAAGTTCCTCTTCATTGTTTTAATGGGAGAGGAGAGTGAACCACAGCTTGGGGTGCCTCTTCTCTCTTGCTAAGCCCCCCCCCCAAAGCTCGCTGACTTTAGTAGGAGCAGTGACAGAAAGAAGGGGGGGAGGGCAGTACTGGGGTGAAGAGGAGGATTTTGATATCGCTCATATTTGACATTGCATTTGGTGGTCCAACGTAGTCTTGGGCAGTGTTAGAAACTCAAATATTACATAAGCTAATCACCAAATTGCAACTTAAACCTAGGTTATGGTTGCCACAAATAAATGTCTATGGGCCTTTCTTTTTAATCAGTGAAATAGTAATAGTAGTAATAATAATAATAATCAGTTTTCATTTCTATACCACTTTTATCTTTTCAAGAAAAAAAATCGAACATCAAATCAAACTGGAATAAAACAAATTCAAGCTTCAAGAAAAATATTTCAGGTCCTTCTCTCAGTGATATTTCCCCATATTTATTTACCTACTTAATTTGTAGAGCTGTCCTATAGCAGAAATGCTCTAGGGAGCCAGTGTGAAGTAGTGTTTAGAGTGTTGGACTAGGACAGGGGTGTCAAACTCAAATTCATCGGGGGCCGCATCAGCAGTTTGGTCACCCTCAAAGGGTCGGTTGTATCTGTAGGACTTACAGTACAGGAGAGAAGGGTTCAGGCAGCCGTTGGATCTGTCACATCACAGGATGGCATGCGCTCAATATAAAAACAAGTGGAGGCTTCCTGAATGCATGTAAAGTGGAGGTTTCCTGTGTAGAATGGCTGGCACCGCTAGAGGGCAGACGTTCTCTGGCTTGTAGGCTGCTGCGCATGCGTTGAAGAGGCGGCTTTCTTGTGTCAAAAAAAAGGCGAGAATAAAAGGTGAAGGCTGGCGGCCGGCGGCGGCTACACGGGCCACATGACGAGGTCTGGCGGGCCGAATTCGGCCCGCGGACCTTGTGTTTGACACCCGTGGACTAGGACCTGGGAGTTGAGGCTTCAAATTCCCCACTCAGTCAAGGAAGCTCATGGGATGACCTTGGACCAATCACAGCCTCTTAACCTACCTCACAGGGTTGTTTAGGGATTAACTGAGGAGAAGGGGGGTGAACCGTGTACTCCTTGGAGGAAAAGGTGTGATATAAATGTAATAAATAAGCTCTTCTGTTTACCTGCTTAAGAAAGCTGGAGGGGCCATCCAGATGGGAGGTGTCTGTTGTCAACCTGGCATCCAGAGATCTCCACGGGGGGGGGGGGTGCAATTGGACCCATGCCACTCACAAAATGTGTCTGGCGCCTGGCTAATTTCGAACACAGGTGCACTTCAGGAGACAGTGGCTCCTCCTTTCCCTCAGCTGTCACTTAGCAACAGCCCTTAGAGGAGAGATGGGAAGCAGAATTCTGCTGTGGAGACCAGCTCCATTTGGTTTCTCCTCTCTGGGTTCATTAAAGTTGGTTACCATAGAAGCTACTATGTCACTTTATGAACTGGTGCTTGAGCTTGGTTGCTTTCCATTCCCCCTTCTCATCCCTTTTGTGCTGCATTTCTTGTAAGCCTGTTGGTCAGAACTGTTGCGTTTTTATTGATCTTCTGGGAACCCTTTAGGCCAACTTCCAAGAGACTGTGATCTACTCACAGAGTTAAAAACTGGCAGTGACCTACCCCCTTTTGGGGGGTACAGGGCAAAGTTGTTGAGCTTTCTTTAGAGGAGCCAAAGTTGTTGAGCATCTTTGGGAGGCCAGTGATCTGCCACAGACGTCCAGTGATCTACTGGTAGATCACGATCAACCTATTGGACATGCCTGCTTTAGGCTAAAGGGCAGGGTTCAGAATGATTTAAATAAATAACACCTTTAGTGTGACAACAAATTAATTACACAGCCCACAGCAGACATGTGTATTAGCCTAAATCCCCCATACACAACAGGTGTTTGTCTATTATGACCTAAGTGTTTATTCAACCAATGTGAAAAATTGGGCAGGAAGATTTTTATCTAAGCCATTTATTTTAGCTAAACCAATGGTAGAGTCCAGGAGTGTGCAGCTACTCCTCAGTTTATTTTTCCTGACTACAACTGTGCTGTGTGTGTGTGTAGGTAATATTACCCCAGTAGCTGCTGAGCAAAAGCAGTTGTACAAACAATCCTTTTCTAGTGTATTTAGTAAATAAATATTATGTGTGACTCAGCCCACAAAGTTTTATAGAATTGTTCTCTTATAAAGATTGAGATCAGAATTTGAATACTACTGTAAGTCCTTGGGTGCTTTTTTTTGCCAACGGAAGTGTGAAATTATGTTTCAAAGAATCCCTCAAAAATTAATCAACACCTTTTATTTAATGAAGCTGTTAAAATACTGCCTTCTAATTACCATGACTTGTGAGATCAGATATGTTTGTTTTCAATAGGAGGCCAACACATACAATTTCTTTGTTAAATACATCACCAGAGGATTGTTCGCTTGCCATCTATAATGGAATTCCACAAATTGTTAAATCCTGTCAGATATGATTGATATACTGTAGTGGTTGAATGAACTTGAGAGGGTGGAAACTTTATGCTTTGCCTTTTGAATATTAAGGGAATAAGAGCCATAGCCCTACTTGTTCTATTTCCTTCTCCAGTGGGAGTGGGAACGCACTTTAAAAAGTTTTTAATATGCATTGTGGGCCACATTAGCAGTCAAACTTATTTTCCCCTAGTGAGTTACTTAACAGTTGATGGAAGCTCCAGTTGTAATGAATGCACACCAGATTTTTTTTTAAAAAAACTGTATAAATTACAAATTCAGATAAACAATTTAAATTTCTTTTGAGCACCCCCCCCCCGAAACTACACACACATTTAATTATTTTATCTTAAAGGCTTTTATTCAAGCAGAAACTACCTTTGTAGCTAAATTGCAAAAAAGTTAGTAAGGTTCTACAGGAGCAGGCTTGCTCAATATTAATTGAAGGGAGGGGTAGTTGTCCCCCCCCCCAAAGTCTGCAACTTTCACCTAGCTTTGCTCCTTCCACAGGTGTAGAGTTCATGGATTTGACAATTAATAAGCTTTGCAAGTGATGTCAAGGCCAAGGAAATCATAACAATCCATGCAGTTGTTTATAAAAAATATTGTACTAGACTCTCCTGGTGCTATTTTTTTATTACCTTATGCAACATTTAATTTTTTTTTATAGAAGTGCAATTAATAAACACAACAGAATGTTCTTGATCCTGAATCCATTAATTGCCAGTAAACCTCTGCTTCTATAACTATTTCCTCTTTGCAGATAAGTTAGCATATGACCATTCATTGTTTGACTTTTCATTTTGTTGAAATAGATTTACACACAAGAGGATGCTGGGATGCAAACTGACTTCAGTGGGTTCTCGCTTTGTTAAACCTTTGGTATGCACATTTTATACTTTTATTTTGAGAAAAGCTGGTATATAGGGCTAGTGATACCTGAACTGATTTAAAATGTATTGTAAGAATGTATTTTATGTACAGTTGATGTCGAAGGTTACTGCATTTAGCTCTTAATTGGGTTGTTTTCCTTCTAAGCAAAGTTTGTGGTGGTATTTAATCACTTCTGTATAACATCTCAATATACAAAGGATTAGGTGCCCAAGACCTTCTGTTGAATTTCAAGGTGTAATGGAATTCAAACAAAAATCTCCCCAATCCAGCCCAACACCATTATCTGCATTACTGTATATTGTTGGCATCTGCCTGTCTTGAGAGACAATGGAGTGCATTAGCAGCAGTAACCTCCAGGTGCAAGCCTAGGCAGTGTGGTGTATGGAGGTCCTAGGTTGCCCAGACAACAAGTCCTCCCTCTCAGCATCATTGATGTGGCCCAAAGGAAAGCAGGGCAATGCATTTGGCACCAGCTTGGCTGCAGGAGTTGCCAGAAGGAGGCATACAAGGCGCCATCCAACAGTCTTCGGGAATCTGCTCTGGATTTATGTAGGGGTTTCTTTTCCTGAATGGGACGCAGGTGGCGCTGTGGTCTAAACCACAGAGACTAGGGCTTGCTGATCGGAAGGTCGGCAGTTTGAATCCCCAGTGATGGGGTGAGCTCCCGTTGTTTGGTCCCAGCTCCTGCCCACCCAGCAGTTCAAAAGCACGTCAAGTGCAAGTAGATAAATAGATATCGCTCCAGCGGGAAGGTAAATGGTGTTTCATGATCCAGAAAAACTGTCTGCAGACAAACGCCGGCTCCCTTGGCCTATAGAGCGAGATGAGCGCACAACCCCAGAGTCGTCCACGACTGGACCTAACGGTCTTTAACTTTACCTTCTTTTCCCAAAGATATCTCACAAGGCAGTGGAGATTTAGGATAAAAGTTTTCCTTCTCCTAGATGGGCTACCTTCCCAGTTGAAGAGCCCTATGCAGATACTTCCCTTAAAGCATGTGCAGAAACAGCCTTCTTGACCATTGGACTCACCATTGGTCTCGTTCGCTAGAATCTGTCTTCACATGCAGGGGAAGTCCCTAACTCACTGCGGGTTTGAGACCCATTGGCCACCCTCACCTAGTTTAGCTGACCAGTCGAAGCCATTTCCCGGTTGGCTGCTATTAAATGCTGGCAGTTTCTAATAGCCACCGGTCAGAGCTGAGTGCAGAATGAGGCCCACAGGTGGACAAACTTCACCAGAAGGAGCACAACGTGTGTCAGTTTGCATTTCTTAATGCAGAATGTATTGATCTGATGTGTAGATCTCTTTCCTATTTTGATTAACACAAGAGGCTACTAGAAGCTTCTCTGTGTGAGACAAGCAGGCAGAAACTTCATGATTGTTTGGGTTATACCTTTTGGGAAGCTGGTTTGAACTATTTCTTCCAATTAAGGTCATGCTGACTATAAATATATAAGAACGGAAGGTGCCTGGGCTTTACTTTCTCTTTCTGTCTCTCTTTTGTTCTGGTGTGGTGTTCTGTACATAGTATGCTTAGTGTTAAGGTTTAGTCTTGTTATAAGTTTTTGTAAGTGCTGCAATTGGATTTTTTTAATGGACTGTGCCAATCCTGAATGTATGTGGATTTGTGACCATTATGCTCATTTGCCTACAGCTGGATGAAGTACTATTGCCTCTGGTCTATTTTTGGGAAGCAATGTGTTTTAATTTTTTTCCTCCACACATATGACAATGTGCCCCCCACCAGAGGTGCTACCCCTACCCCGCTACTGTATATACACAGATTAAGTTGATGGTATGTTTGATGGGCTTTGAAAGCAAATAAACCATCCATGTGTGTATATCAATTGCATAATAAAGCACTTCCCTGAAATCTGATGACTTCTAAGTTTAGCTTTTTCATTTTGAGGAGTTGGATGTTTGAAAATTTCTCTTAGTTAGAGGACTCAGTTATTCCAAGAAGGTTGCCTAAAAATATGACAAACGTTAATTTGCAGCTGACCTCTGCATATTTGTCACATTTCAGCTCTTCCTTTTAGCTATAATTCCACCAGGTCAGCTTGTTGTACAGCTGGTACCTGTTACCCATCCTCGTCACCAAGTGTTTGTGTCCCATCTGCCATCTGAAAAAGCCTCCGCTCACTGTGATCTCCTCCTCCAGCAGCAGATGCTAAGGGGCTTGCAGGACTGCCACTGGTGTCTCTGACTCAGCCCTGTACAGATTGACTCTCAGCACGCCGTTGCAGTTGGATATAATTGGGCAGTTGCGTTTCTGAAAGTTGATGCATGCTGAGCTCAGCATGTGCCAACAGTGGTTGTGTGACTCTGCGTGCGCGCTGCTGGAATTGAAACATAGTGCAGGTTGAAGCATGTATCACCTGGATTTTTATTCAGTGCAGATTGGAGGGACTGGCAATCTTCCTTTTCTCCCCATTTCTTTACATAGAGGGATCTATTACTTCTGAGTTATGAAAGATGGGAATTGAAGAAATCTAGCTGCATAGATCATGAAGGTGTGCCACTTCTCTGTGGAACGGCTTGCAATTATACAGCGTATAAAGGATGCTCTTGTAGTCAGAAGACACTGTTTGTGGAAGAAAGTTAGTTGCATTTTCAGTCTTAACACAGTGCTGGGTAGTTCTGGTCATGCTAAGGATTACCATTCCATTGGAAGTTGTATAATGTTTAGTGCGTTGAGTGTGAACTGAATATGGAAGATTACCTAAATTGTTTTTTCAGAATCCCAGCATTTCTCAAGTTTTCGTTTCTATGCAATTTTTTTTTTTTAAAAAAAGAACCACATCAATATTTTAATGTAGATTACTTTAGGGATTATTTCTCTTTCACAGGCTAATCCTGTTATCAAAACATAGGATCTCAACTGCTGCATAACACTTGAGCTTGCTAATTATATTTTTGCAACCTGTGTTGCTTATACTGCTGGGTTTTTCAAAGATTATCATGAACAGGTATACCCCTGTAAAGACACTTGAATCTTCTTTTCCCAGTTGTGTCAATTAGTCATTATCTTTTCATTCCAGTCCTCAAGCCTGTAAATAAATAAGCACATTTCAGAAATATACACAATGGCTAATTTTTTAGTGAACCCCCCCCCCTTTCAAATGTCAAGAAGCCACAAGGCAAACTTTGTCACCTGTAATATAAATAAATCTACTTAAATGAAAGTTCTCTCAGCAGAAATCAGCCTAGAACCTTAAAACATAAGTCCAGTTGTTGGTTGTTGTTGATTTTTTTCAAAAAGATATTTATATGCTCTTTTTATGCAAATTGTTTTGAGCCCCAAGGAGACACCCTGGGGGGGGGGGGCTGGTCAGATCAGGATGAGGAATGGGAAGGGTTTGAGGAGCTGCCAGCTGATGAACCCAGGGAGGGACCCAGTTTATTGGGGGTAGGATGTGTCCAGGTGCCACGAGGCATAGGAGCTGCTGGAGAGACATGTGTCAAGCAAGGAATGCAATCCAGGAGAGGGGCTCAGACGCTTCCAGCCACATTGGCCACTGCCACTTCTACCCACAACCCCAGCTTCAAGCCACTGGATGCCAGCCCCACCTCCAGCCTCGAGGATGCCTCCAGAGCTGTCCCTCCATCAGTTCCTACTGATGGGCTTCTGCCTACTCATGAGACATCAGATACTCAGGCTGGATCTGGTATGGTGCCGTCTCCTCCTGCATCACCTAGTAGAGAAGCAGGTGCAAACAGACAGCTCACATCCAGCCCACTTTGAAGGAGTTAGCATTTGCTTGCTAGGAAGGCTGGATACTTCTTAAAAAGATGAAAGCTCAGAGTCTGTGAGTCCTCCCTGGGTGGTGCCACATCACTTATGGGCATTGGGTTGGTGACCACCACACTACTGTGGTTAATTAAGGGACATGGCAGGAGGAGCTTCTAAATTCCTGTTTGTTAGAGTTAGGAGGACAGCATGGAGTTGGGGCTTGCTGTGTGTCACAGTCCGGTTCATGGGTGGTCGAAGTCCCGGTAGGGGACGTCAGGACTGGGGGCAAGATGGCGGAGTGGGAGCAGGAATGGGAGTCTAGAAGCCAGGAGTCAGGAAGCCAAGTGTCCGCGGGTCAGAGAGTTGGGAGTCAAGAAGTCAAGGGTCCGAGGATCAAGAAGCAAGGAGTCAAGGAGCCAAACGCAGCAAGGCAGGGAACATGTTGCTGTGGCAAAGAGCTGAAGGGAAATGCTGACCTCATATTCCTTCCTGGCTCTTGCCACCAAGTGCTGTGAGTTACCAATCAGCCTCACCTGTGTGGCCACACCTTGCCTCTTCAGAACAAACTTAGGAAAACCCCAGTCCTGCAAAGTCCTATTGGTCACAGGGCCTGGCTCCCTCACACACTCCTGACACTGTGATTCATTTCCACAAGAGTGAACCCTGGATTGGCTCACAAACACACACTCACAGAGGTGATTTAATTGCACATCATGCTTGAAGTTTTCATTTGTGTTGAGGCTGTGTAGCGTGAAAAGTAAAAATGCCTGTTATAACGAAAAGAGAACCCATAAAAAACATCAAAGTGGAAATCTATGTGAGAGAAGAACATGCAGCAGCAAGTCTAGTTTCCAAAGGCTCAGTGGAAATGAGAAATGTTTTGCCTGTTTTGGAAAGGGGTCGAGCATAGAGGGAAATGGGAGGGCATTCCTTAGTCCTGAATCTACTGCAGAAAATGTTTCACTTTTTGTTTGACATTCAGGCATCCCAAAAAAGAGCAGGGATAATCCTTAAATTCCCTCAGGTGGGTGGGGACCATAAAGGCTTTCTGAGGTATATAGGGCTTTAAAAATAAAGTAAAAACAGCCTCTTGATTTGGGACCAAAATGAAAGCCAACTTAAGCTGGTTCAAAAACTGGCCAGGCTACATGACATTGCTGAGCAGTGAAGCTTCTGAACCTTTTCCAAAAACGGCTCCGCTTGAAATGCATGATAATCTAATCTAAAAGTTGCCAAGGCATGGATGGCAGCGCTTGGGGCTTTTATCCTCCAGCGTTGGGCACAGACTATTTATACTTGATAAATGACATTTTAAGCCACATCTGACACCAGGTCCATTGCCGGGCCCATGATGAGCACCCTCCAGAATACAAGCCTTCATGGAACCAGATTAATCCCCTTCTAGTCAGAAGATGACCACACAACTAGACCAACTAGATTCAAACAGCAATTAAAAACCAGTATGACACTGTAAAAAGAAAACCCAGCATGACTCAAGAGAAACAAAACAGTCAGCCAGCACTTGCGAAATGCCTTGTGAAACAGCAGCAAAATTCCGCCAGGTTGTGGACATCCTATCATGTACGACCCAATCTCTCTCTTGATACAACATTCCACAGTCTGGGCTGCACAACAGAGAAGGCAGTGGTCTCCAATCTTTTCCAATACAGGGAAGATGTGTAGGGGAAGACTTCCAGAGATAGCCTCAGTGAGCAGGGAAGAATTTGTGGGAGTAGGCATTCCATGTGGTGTACAGGGCCCATGATGCTATGGCAGTTAGAGGTATATTTACAGATGGATTAGCCTGTCCTAAGAATGAGATCATTGTCTGTTAATCCTCCCCAAGTCATCTAAAGCAGTCCCTTCTCTCCATATCTTCTAAGTAACCATGCTAGCAGCCAATTCCCATAGGGTCACTTTCAGGTATGGGTTCACTTGTATTACAACCGGTTAATCTCTAGTTAATTCTACAAATTTTAGGCATGCATGTCAATAGAAAAGCTGGGTTTGTGCCTAAAGCATCTAACACACTACATTTTAATGGGCAGTGCAAGTCCTTTTTTAAGGGTCTGTAAAGGTCCCAATTACTTCCACTATCACTTTATTGCATCTAAATTTCTGATTTGAGTTTACCCAGCTCTTTTAAAAAACGATGTGTTCTTCTCTTGAAACTCATATCCAAGAATGTAACTAAAGTGTCTCTCTCTCCCCCCCCCCCAACACCTGCATACAAGATTCACATTGGCACGCTGGTAGGTCCTGACCTGCTACTTGGGGAATTGCTTAACTAGCAAGGAGAGAGCTGGTAATGTAGTACTCGCCACACACTTATTCGTTTCCCTTTCCTGTGAGCTCACTTCATCACCCTTGGCTTTTAAATCCTGCAAATGGGGTGTTAATTTTTAAATAAACAGCCTCCTTGCCAGTTTCTTCCCACAGAATGTGTAAAATAAATAGAGTACCTTTGCATTTTATTTTTGTACGCCTTCTCACTTTCTTTTAAGGCAGTCTAAACTTTCAACCTCTCTCTCTATATATATACATTTAAGAAGTGTTTTCTTTAACCTTCGTTTATGTATATGGATTAGCAGAATTGCCTGTTGAGAAATATGCAGCTGTTAAATAAAAGGGACACTTTTTTATTTAATTCCCCCCCCCCCACCTAATTTTTCTTCTATCAAAGACTGGGTTAATGGAGTGCAAGTTGTAGTTTAGGAAATATAATGGTGCAGACATTCTGTTTTTGGGAATCTCAGCTTTTATTTTTTTGGCTCCTTTTGCCTCTGTATTCTCTACACTGGATTTGAAGACATACATTTGCCCTAAACAAATGTAGACCTGGGCCCAGGGGTCAGCAAACTTTTTCTACTGTCCCTCAGACCTCAGGGCTGGAGTATATTTTTTTTGGGGGGGGGGAATGAATGAATTCCTATGCCCCGCAAATAACCCAGAGATGCATTATAAATAAAAGGACACATTCTGCTCATGTAAACACACCAGGCAGGCACCACAAATAACCCAGAGATGCATTTTAAATAAAAGGAAACATTCTACTCATGTAAAAACATGCTGATTCCCGGACCATCTGCGGGCCGGATTTAGAAGGCGATTGGGCTGGATCCAGCCCCTGGGTCTTAGTTTGCCTACCCATGGCCTGGGCGATATATTGATATATCACCCAGGACTGGTATGCGGGGGCAGACCGTGATGACAGCTTCACCCAGCAGTATATCGCTGATGAAACCATCACCGCTTTTGAATTCCTCTGTCTCCAAAAAGAGAGCTGTGGCAGTTTCACCTGGCATCTTGCCGGCTGGGTATTGGCGGTATATCACCAAACCGTGATGTTTGGCTGGCGATACACCGCGACGTTGAAAGCTCAACACCACCCAGCCCTGGGCTACAGCTAGAGACCGCTCATCTTTTTCAATAGATGCTTTGTTAGCTTTCTTTATGTTTTCTCATTTTGTTGAAACGGTGCAAACAGCTGCTTTTAAGGCCATGTTTTCACTTTGCCACTCCCTGAAACCTTCTTTCATAAACTTATTTCCAGTGTGCAAGTTCCTGGGGGAGGATTTGTAGGCTTCTGAACTGTGTGCTGATCTCCCTTTGGCACACTCCAAACTGGTGATACTGTAATCTTTTTGTCTTTTTTATTAAAAAAAGAAGCGCACCTTGGAAGGTGATGAGAGAAACCACGATGCTATCGGTAATATGCTGTTTCCACTCTTTGGCAGAACAACTGTATCACAATTAGAACGCTGATGAAGATAATCTTTTGGGAAGAGTTCATGAAAGTCTTTTATATACTGACATTTGGAAGAGTGCCTCTCCCCACTCCAAGACCTCAGAACCACCTGAGAGTTCACCTCTTTGTTGAGAATCTTCATCGCTTCTGGTTATAAGTTTCAGAAGCTTTTGAACTATGTTTTCTGAAATGAGCTTGCCCTTTGAATAGGTCTCTTGCAGTCAGGTTTAAGCTGGCCATGACTTAAGTGGCCTGCTGTGAATCTTCATGACACACGGGAAGAGGGAAAATGCAGCTACGGTACTTTCCAAGTTAACCTAGATCAATATGTCCTTGGAAGAGCCACTAATACAATACAGGGCACCCTGTGCTTCTACTTGATTCTGGGAGCATGGCATAGTCTTTCCAAGAGCTGGTTGCCTAATTAAAAGCTGAATAGAAGTATGTCCTGTTTTAGCCTTTCTACCCGGATAGGTGAGCTCTCCCACAGTTGGAGTTGGCGTTCCTTTAGACTGGGAGCTGTTGTTTCAGCACTCAACAGTTAGGTAATGGTGGTTCATGATGGGAAGAACCTGATGGCATTGGTCTAGGATCTGTAGCACCCATGCATTGGAGTAGATTGGATGTGTGAGACCTTGGACCATGAAGTGCTTCACTGGACATGAGTTTTGGCTGGGTATACTGTTGCTTCTGAAACAGTGGGGTGGTAAAGTAGGGCTCCAAAGCCCCCCCCCTCGGGTGTCTTTTTGGGAACCAGTCTTGGGTAGTGTTTCAGGGGTTATTGGAACAGGGTCTCCATATATGCGGAGGGGCACATCCTGCTCTGCCTTCTTTTTGAGGGAAGTCTTATTAATGGGTGATGGTTGAGTAGTGGTTTGTCCTAACAAACAGTAAGAATGTTTCTGTAGATTAGTTGTTCCTATGTAGAGAGAACGTCTGGTCTGACTTGTACATTGTTAAACCAGAAGGCTAGAGACATAAGTCAAGGAAAGTATGATGACTGTGGTTATTCAGCCTGAAGAGACAGGCAGGGGACTATTGTTGGTCTTATCTGTTGGTTGCTACTTGTTTGAGGCTAATATTGTCAATAATTGCTAAGTTCTGATGGCAAGCAAGCTGTATTTTACCACGCAATTGTGAGTTCCAACAGCAGTATTAAACATTTGTGTTTTATTATGGGATGCCCACTAGGCAGCATGTTGATATAGTGGGAAAAGAGGGGTCTTTTTGCATTTTATTTTGGGGGACAGAGAATAGAAACTATGCTGACAATTCAACAGGTGTAGTGTTAAAATGAATGTCTTTGACTCCTTGCTTTAAAACTAAATAATAATCAAAAAAGAATGAAGGTGGTCTGCTAGTGTTCTCTCTCCTCTGTGGAGGGATATTCTGTCTCTAGTATTCCCCACCTCTATGCCATTTAGCAGTGAGGTAATAACCTTCTCATTTTCCCCCTTTAAAAATAATGGAAGCTCTAAATGCCTTTGTGACTCTGGGAGCAGCTATGTATAATATTGATAAGTATTGTTTCTTCATCTTTCATTCTGACATTGCTTGCTGAATATAAATAGGAGACCATAAACACTGACCCAGCTACCTGGAGCTCCCACACGGGAGCTGATTGAAGAGCTAGAATTTCAAAGCAAGAATGTTGCTTCTCAGTTGGGCTGTTTCCTGCTCTGCATTAGATGAAGCAGCAACCGCTTCACATTTGCTTAGCAAGTTTTACTCTATCTTCCAATCTCTGCAAGACTAGAAATATACTGTGCAAAGGTCCCCTTCTTAAAGTGCATTGAAGCATACTGACTCTCTTTCAAAGCTTCCACCATCTTCCATAACTTCATCTGCAAAAAGCAAATAAAATGCCCAAGACACAAGACAGATTTTGTAGCATATTCTTGAGAAAACAGAACTATTAAATAAATCAAAACACTATAATGCCTTGCCTCTTACAGATTCACTTTTATTGCAGCTCGGGTGCCAAAAAAGAGAGAGACTAGAAACCAGCAGGGAAGTGCCTAACAGAGAATGTAGTGGTACAATGCTCATTTTTTATATATAAAGCTGGAACTCTGAATTTTAAAACATTTCTTGCAGGCGGGAAATATTTTGACAAACAGTGCAGTAGCATTGTAAATAAAAAGAAAGATGAGCAATTAATGCTAGCTGAAAAAAGAGGATAACCTGTCCATATAACATTTTAAAGATGTTTGTTGACGTTTTCATTAAAGCATGAAGATGATTATTTGAAAATGCAAAAGGTGGCACACACTCCTTCCTGGTGCCCATTTGAATCAACAGTAAAAAGCAGCTGCACGGCTTCGGCCCAGTATACCTGAAGGAGCGTCTCCACCCCCATCGTTCTGCCCGGACACTGAGGTCCAGCGCCGAGGGCCTTCTGGCGGTTCCCTCATTGCGAGAAGCGAAGCTACAGGGAACCAGGCAGAGGGCCTTTTCGGTGGTGGCGCCCGCCCTGTGGAATGCCCTCCCATCGGATGTCAAGGTGATGGACAACTACCTGACATTCAGAAAACATCTTAAGGCGGCCCTGTTCAGGGAAGCTTTTAATGTATGATATTTTAGTGTTTTTTGGTTTCTGTGGAAGCCGCCCAGAGTGGCTGGGGAAACCCAGCCAGATGGGCGGGGTACAAATAATAAATTATTATTATTATTATTATTATTTCCATTGTTTTCTATTTTGGTATAATCTGTAGGGACTGTTGCAGGGATGAAGTAGATGCATGCTTTTTATATTTGTTTAATCCTGGGTGCAGCAGGTATCACCCAGTGCAATGCAGATTTGTATATCTTGTGGGAGCCATAGAGCTGGTTACATTTGCTTTCTTAGGAAACATTCCTCAAATAATATGTTACCAGCGTTCCAAAAACTTGTAAACAGCTATATGTATGCTAAACAGTAACTCGGTCTTAGCGGTTTATTCTTAATATGTGGCGAAAAGTCTCAGCGACTTTTTCTTCTGTTGCGAAATGGATCAAATAGTGCAACTTCCTCCGTTGGGACGTTTTCCAGAGTTTTAGGAAATCCTGGGAATATCCCAGCTGCTTTCTGAATAATGATCTGGATTTCCAGTCTGGGGCTGGAAAAGGCATTATAATTGCCATGGGGATGTTTCCAGAAACAGAATCACCCCAGATGCAGTTGTTAGAGTGGCTCACCGCTTTAGATGGCTTGTCATCCCCTGGAGTGGTTTCAAGCCCTCAGCAGCAGCCATTAGAAGCATAAATTTGCATGCGATACAATGACCACCTGCCCTATGAATCATTTTGAAAGTTAAACCTAATATAATGCTGAAAAAAATCGCCTTAGGAATATTGTTTCCAGGAGCGGCATTATGTGCCTTGTGATTTGTTGCCTGATCTTCTTTCCATTGTGTTCAGTGGGGTTTTCTGCCAAGTACAGTCTTACCTTGGTTCTCGAATGGCTCTCTACTTCCAAAAATGTTTGAAAACCCAAGGTGCAGCTTCTGATTGGCTGCAAGAGCTTCCTGCACTCATTCGAAAGCTGCAGAAGCCGTGTTGGACGTTCGGCTTCCAAAAAAAGTTCGCAAACCGGAACACTCACTTCTGGGTTTGCGGCATTTGGGAGCCAAAACGTTCGACTCACGAGGTGTTCAAAACCAAGGTACAGCTGTTTTTGTGCAAGCACTGCAGTGGTACAGAGTTTTTCTTTTTGAATATATAAATTTTATATTTAGCCCCCAGCGGGGGCTGAAATCTACGAAAGACCCTGCCAATTAGGCATGTACAAGGACATGGACATAGCCAGGATTTTTGTTAAGGGGGGCAGGCCTTTTGTGGTGGGGGGAGAACCTCAGTTTGCTATGTATTTTTATTGATTGGGTGGTAGCTGCCCCCCACCTGGCTATGCCTATGTACAAGGAAATGCTTGTTTTTCAGTGATAACTTTTGTTTTTGTTGCTAAAAGCTTCCTTTGTTCTGCTCTTCATTTGTTAAAATCTCATTTGTTTTGGATAGTCACACTTGTCTTGGGGTGGTGTTCTTTTAGAGGTCTCACTGTGTGATGCACTCACAGTTGCCGATTCGTCTTTCCCAGAATGCCCCATTTATTGCACCACAGTGGGGAAGGTGGCAGCTCTTAGCTGCCTCCTTTAATGCACTGGAGGAAACAAAATGGTGGCTGCTGGGGAAGGAAATGCCTTCCCACCTCAGAATGAAATGGATGGGCATGAATGGAAGTACATTTATTCCTCTCTGTGTTCATTTTGGGATGAATGGAAATTAACCTCAATGGTGGACCCCATTCAGTTCACTTTTTTTTTTGCAATAATTTTTATTAAGTTTTCTACAATTTTAACAAAAACTGCAACAAACGTTGCACAACCGAGAAACAAACCAAAACAAAAACAAAAAATACATCTATGAAGAACAACAACAAACAGATATACAACAAAAACAAACTTAATTATTTAAAAATCCAACCTTATAAACATATTACTTGACTTCCTCTAGTCTCTCCCTTCTGAATTTCCTTGTGTCTGAATGTAACAGCTTTCCAATATCATTATTAAACAACAATATTCCAATTATAATCAAATTCATTTCTCATGAAACAAATGCATGCTTACGTACTTCTACTCTTAATTTTGTAATAACTTTCTTCACATAATGCATTTGATATCCATCCATAATTTAAAAAAATTAAAGAAGTTGACCTGTTACATAACACAAGTAGATTTCATAGTATGGGATGTTTCAGAGTCATAATTTGGCTTGGGCATCTGTTCAGTTTGGACAAAATGTGGTATTTTAATGCAGCTTCCAGGAAACAGATACATTAGAAACTAAGCATCTAAGACTGAGTGTATTACTTCCTGACTCTTTCTCTCTTTTTTAAGGGATACATTCCATAGGGGATTACTGCTAAGCTGTTTTATTCATAGGAATGCCAGAAATTGTTGGCTGCCAGCTGTTTCTGAGCGAATTTTATGGCGTATCTTAGAGATGCTTATAGAAAAATACCAGGGGATACCTCTCTGCTGGCTTAACTTTATTCATTGGGTGGAACTACTGTTTTTCAGTAGACAGTGTGATGCAAATAGAGACTGAAATCCCCTCTACCCAAGGAAGAGCCACATTCATATTAGATCCTGTTCTAAAGCTGGGTCATGGATATGGATATCCTTAACAAATTGTGTTGTCTGGTTGTGGGGCAGTGTTCGAAAATAGCCAGGTGCATTTTGCACCTGGCTATCAAGCACTTGGGACCAAGTGAAGATGCCTGGGCGCCAAGATGGTACCTGACATCTCCACCATCTGGAGGTGCATGCCTGGGGATCATTGAATCTGGACTGTTTTCGCACACTAATACCGCATCCTGTAGAATTCTATCAGTTATATTTTGTCTCTACCATCAGAATGAATTTCAGGAACCCAAATTCTTTCCCTGTGCAGACTGAGCAGGAGCACTCACCATTAAGAAAAAGAGGTACGAATAGGCCAGGATATGTGTGGTCTGTCCCTAGATCAGTTTTCAAAGTTTGTCACCTGAACTAGCCAGATGTTTAACTGAGAATCAAACACAGTCTGTCCATCATTTGAAAAATAAGACTTTAGAGCTGTCTTACCCCCAAATGGCTACTTCTTGTTGTTTAGTCATTTAGTCATGTCCAACTCTACATGACCCCATGGACCAGAGCACGCCAGGCACTCCTGTCTTCCACTGCCTCCCGCAGTTTGGTTAAACTCATGCTGGTAGCTTCGAAAACACTGTCCAACCATCTCGTCCTCCGTCACCCCTTCTCCTTGTGCCCTCCATCTTTCCCAGCATCAGGGTCTTTTCCAGGGAGTCTTCTCTTCTCATGAGGTGGCCAAAGTATTGGAGCCTCAGCTTCAGGATCTGTTCTTCCAGTGAGCACTCAGGGCTGATTTCCTTCAGAATGGAGAGGTTTGATCTTCTTGCAGTCCATGGGACTCTCAAGAATCTCCTCCAGCACCATAATTCAAAAATGGCAACTAGACATTTCATTTGATGACTGTAACTTTGGTTTAAGGAGTCATTTGGCGCCTAACTTAGAGTCATGGGAAAAAGAAAGTGCACTCTCTTTGATTTCTCTGGTTTTACATATGAAGACATGAGAACAATACCTGTTCCTTAGCAGGTCTTAAAATTAGGCAAACACAACCTCAAATGAACAACAGCGCATGACATATTACATCGTGTCATGATTTATTTAACAGAAATAAAGGCAAAATGGGAAAGCCATGTGTGAAAAACTAAGTACACCTTATGATTTAATAGCTTGTTGAACCACCTTTAGCAGCAATAACTTGAAGTAATCATTTCCTGTAGGACTTTATCAGCCTCTCACATCATTGTGGAGGAATTTTGGTCCACTCTTCATTAGAACATTGCTTCAGTTCATTGAAGTTTGCTGGCATTTTTTTAGGCACAGCTCTCTTAAGGTCCTGCAGAGCATTTCAGTTGTGTTCGCACACCTGCAACACCTTGATTCTTTTCTTTTTCAGCCATTCTGTTGTAGATTTGCTGGTGTGCTTGGGATCCTTATCCTGTTGCATGACACAATTTCAGCCAAGCTTCAGCTGCCAGGCAGATGGCCTCACATTTGACTCTAGAATACTTTGGTATACAAAGGAGTACATGATGCAATGACTACAACATTCCCAGGACCCGTGGCTATAAAACAAGCCCAAAACATCACCCTTCCACCATAATGCTTGACAGCTGGTATGAGGTGTTTGTGCTGACATGCTGTGTTTGGTTTTCACCAAACGTGGTGCTGTGCATGATGGCCAGACATCTCCACTTTGGTCTCATCTGTCCAAAGGACGTTGTTTCAGAAGTCTTGTGGTTTGTTCAGCTGCAACTTTGTCAGCCTAAGCTGTGCTACCATGTTCTTTTTAGAGAAAAGAGGCTTTCTCCCAGAAATGCTTCCAAACAAATGATACTTGTTCAGTCTTTTTCTAATTGTACTGTCACGAACTTGTAACATTTAACATGCCAACTGAGGCCTGTAGAGCCTGAGATGTAACTCTTGGGTTTTTTTGCAATTTCTCTGAGCATGCATGGTCTGACCTTGGGGTGAATTTGCTGACATGTCTGTCCACTCCTGGGAAGATTGGCAACTGCCTTGAATGTTTTCCACTTTTGAATAATCTTTCTCACTGTAGAATGATGGACTTTACATTGGTTGGAGATGGCCTTATAACCCTTCGCAGTTTCATGGACAGCAGCAATTGCTTCTCTTAAGAGCATTGTGTCGTCTTTTCTCTTTGGCAATGTGCTTAAACACACCTGAATGCTCCAGACCAGCAAACTGCTAAAACTTCAGCTTTTATAGACGTGGGCACACTTACTGATGATCAATTAAGCTAAGTCATTTGATTAGCAGAACCTGTCTGCTACTTAGCCTCTTAATTCCTATGGAAGCAGTAAGGGTGTACAGTAGTACCTTGTTTTGAGTCCGCCCTGTTTAGCGTCCATTACGTGGAACGTCCGTGGCAAACCCCGGAAGTACCAGAACAGGTTACTTCTGGGTTTGCCGCTCACACAGAAGCGCTAAATTGTGCTTCGCGCATGCACAGAAGTGCAAAACCGCTCACACGCGTGCACAGAGTGGCACTTTGCCGAGCATCCCTTTCGTCGAGTGTCCAGGGCTCTGGAACTCAAAACGAGGTACCACTTATTTCATTTGCTTACACATTATTTCTCCATTTTGGCTTTCTTTCTGCTAAATAAATCATGAGACGGTGTAATATGTCATGTGTTGCTGTTCATCTGAGGTTGTGTTTACCTGATTTTAAGACCTGCTAAGGAACAGGTGGTTGTTCTCATGTCTTCATATGTAAAACCACAGAATTCAAAGAGGGGTGCACTTTCTTCTTCCTATGACTGTATATATCTGACTTTTAACACTGTTGTGGGGTATGTAGGTGCTTGCCCTTTTGGTCCTTACAGCATATATAAAACATGGGGGAACTTAGCATTGTTTAACTATGTTTTATATATGATGTAAGCCACCCAGAGTGGGTGGAGTAATAAAATTATTATTATTATTATTATTATTATTATTATTATTATTATTATTATTATTATTTGCTTATCATACCTTGCACTGCCACAGACTGATGAGGCAGGCTTGCATTTTACAGCAGAAGCACCAAATGCAGCAGGACTCTTTTGTATTCAGTTCCTTTTATGTTACATAGATATAATGCTTGGGATGGCAAATGGTATTTTCTGAATAAAGGCACTTCTCTTTCCTGCCCCAAATATAGTTACTGAGACATTAGGGTTATAGTAATTTCGAAATCCTTTCATCAAATGGATTTAGCAGCGTGTGGGTGGTGCAAAAAAAAAATGTACCCGAGCCATTTGTTACACCAAGTTAGGCATGTGCTATTCTGTCCTGTGAGAAATGCAGCATGCGGGGTACAAAGGCATCTCATTCATCAAAATGTATCATGGTGTCACTAATTCTATTTTTGAGTTATGAATTGTGGGCGAATTTATGAAGGATGCCTGTTGGAAGAACCCATCTGTCTGAATGACAAGATGTTAGGAGCTGTTGGTGCAGCAGACATAAAAAAAGGCTGCATGGCAAAAAGATTAATTACTTCAAAATATTTAAGTAAAACTAACTTTTGACATCAAAGGGAGTTTGCACTTAATCCGGCACTTCTGATTTTATATACATGACTTCGTTTTTTTTACAGTGCTTTGCTAGCTACTGAAACTTCAAAGTCATATTACTACATTATCTAACTGATCCAAATAGCACTGCCTTGGAGACTTCAAAGTATTGTCTCCTATTTTACAGGTAAGCAAATAAAAGATTGAAAAGTCTGAACCATCCCTTGGATAATTAAGCCAAGGGCTAAGCCCATCTGTTATCTGTGCTGTGTGGGTGCCCTTTCTGCATGTTTGGTTTTCCTAGCCCACCTGTAGTGTTTGAAAATGCATGTTTACTACCCCAAGGGAAGTCATGACCATGTCATCTCCCCATTCATGTGCCCCCTTTATTCGGACGTTGCTGGTGCAGTGCAAGTTAGGACTGAGTGGACGCAGCATTCACCCTTCAGAGGTGAAACACAGGTGGTGCTGTGGTCTAAACCACTGAGCCTCTTGGGCTTACCAATCAAAAGGTCAGCGGTTCAAATCCCTGTGATGGGGTGAGCTCCCGTTGCTAGGTCCCCTCCTGCCAACCTAGCAGTTTGAAAGCACGCCAAAGTGCAAGTAGATAAATAGGTACTGCTCCGGCAGGAAGGTAAACGGCATTTCTGTGCGCTGCTCTGGCTTTGGTGTTCTGTTGTGCCAGAAGCGGCTTAGCCATGCTGGCCACATGACCCGGAGAAACTGTCTGCAGAGCGGACAAACGTCAGCTCCCTCGGCCTGTAAAGCGAGATGAGCTCCACAACCCCAGAGTAGTTCGCGACTGGACTTGACTTTCAGGGGTCCTTTACCTTTAAAGTGACAAGATACCAAGTCTGTTGAACACCAATGGTTTGGTATATCAGCTTGGTGAGTGTATTTGAGTGATCAAGGCTGCAGTGCTCTGCAGTTGGCGTTGAAATTTCTCAAGTAAATTTGTTAATGTTTCTAGTAACATGTTACATTTCTGTGTTAGTTAGAAAGAACGCTAGATGTTTTCCTATGCAAGCTGCTTGGTTCACTTGAAAAATGTCTACCACTGCTGTGCTGTGTCCATCGTAATTTGTTAGTATCACCTTAAAATGATATCTAGAATCTCAAACATGACTCCTAAGGTGTAAAACTCAGCTTCCCTGAAGATCTGTGCTAGTGGGTGCTCTTAGATGGAATGTTTCTCGCCCTTTGCACACATATGTGTGAATCAGATGCAGTGTCTCTGAAAGCACAGGTTTTGCTGAGAGTTGTCCAGAGGTACCATCATATATGTAAGCAATAAAAAAAAGCTCAGGGCAACTCACACCCATTATACAGAATATAAGCCTGTACAGATTGGATGCCAGACTCCTATTTAGTTTATAGACACTTTAGTAAATTATCTAGCAATAAAAGAAATCTTCAAATGTGATAAGCCTTTGGCATTGCAGCTGTCCTGGAGCTTAGGAAAATGCATAGCTATTGCCAAGATTCCAAGAAACAACCTTTTTCAATGGCTGTTTTGGGTTTACAGACATGCCTGCTTTGAAGAATTTGCTGTACAAGTAATTACAAAAACATTTAAATGATGGGAAATATGCAGGTATACTGCTGATAACAGTCAGTATTTCAGCATTGCAATTTGCATGGCCTACAAACCTTTAAAGATTAGTTTATTTTTATTGCCATTTTTTTCCTGAGCTATGTCTTTCTCAAAGTGCAATTCAGTTACTCATATTGTTCCCAGGGACTTTCCAGTGTCACAGGGCATTTTTCCTGTTCTTCTTATAGTGTAACAGTTATGCATTAAATGGCTATTATTACCGCTGGACTAAGCCTTGCCAGAAGGTCACTGAAGAAAGCAAAACAGGGGTTTGGTGAGCCAAAACTCCCATTACAAAGTACTCCACTTGGAAGTGTTGTTGCAGCTACACACATTTCCCTCATACTCTTTGTGTGTTCCTTGGTTGGCAACTGGAAAGAAAGAGAAAGAGAAAGAGAAAGATGTTGATATGATCACAGTGACTAGAGCAATGAGGACCATTTTTACAAGTCTACATCTTGGAATTCACCTCTTGATACAAATGAAAATGCTGCTTAATTAGTTAAACATGGATTTGTTTCACTGACAAGGCTTCATGATCCTTTTGGAGCTGTAGTTAATTGAGTGTTGGCATCTCTTTGCAACTGGACCAAATAGTTCTTTGCCATTACTTAAGTGATACAGTAGAACCAGTCAACAAATAAGTGAACAGTTGTGATGTGGGCAAAGCTGCTGTCCACAAGAGAACTGAATGAATTGGTTTCCCTGTTACCTATATGGACGACGAAACAGTTTAGTGTGGGCTCTAATTGAGTGTTAAGTCCAGTTATGGCATTGCCGCTTCACTTCAGAATTTATTGGAATGATGCAAGTATTGAAACTTGGAAATAGTGTGAGCAGAGTGTCCCACTAGCGGTAATAGAATAATGGTCATTTCAGGCATGAAGAGGTTTTAAGTGGATTCATGACTGCAGTCCACATCTCGAGACATCTTCTAATCATAATGAGGTAGGGCTGTATTTGAATGGAAAATATTGCATCCATAAAAACGCCTAATTAATAGTGCTCTCTTATCCTTTTAAAAAGGGATGCGGGTGGCACTGTGGGTTAAACCACAGAGCCTAGGACTTGCCGATCAGAAGGCCGGCGGTTCGAATCCCCACAAAGGGTGAGCTCCCGTTGCTCGGTCCCTGCTCCTGCCAACCTAGCAGTTCGAAAGCACATCAAAGTGCAAGTAGATAAATAGGTACCGCTCTGGCAGGAAGGTAAACGGCATTTCCGTGCACTGCTCTGGTTCGCCAGAAGCGGCTTACTCATGCTGACCACATGACCCGGAAGCTGTACGCTGGCTCCCTTGGCCAATAAAGCGAGATAAGTGCTGCAACCCCAGAGTCTGTGACTGGACCTAATTGCCAAGGGTCCCTTTACCTTTACCTTTCACTGTTCCCGGCAACCTGGAAATTGTTAGCTCTGGGGACCTTCGCAGAATAAGCTGTAGAAAAGCTGCAGTAAATTGGAACAAACTAATAATTGTTTATCCAAACAGGTTTGGGTATGGTGCTTAGTAGAGGTGTACACGAACATGCATTTTGTTTCATTTCCTTAGCTTATTTGTTTAGAAGAAGAAGTGGGCCAGTGTTAAGTGACCCTCACATTAGTGTATTCATTGCTGCAAATCTGATGAAATCTTGCTTATAGGGGGTGGCTTGGTGTCTAGTCATGTTCTTGCTTCCATTAAAGGTGATACTAGGGACAAGCTTAGTGACCGTTGTGATGTTTAACCCTGTACTTGCTTATGCACAAGTGCTACTCAGATAGAAAAGAATATAAAAAACCCTGCAGGTGCCACCACTTACTGGAGCAAAATAATTTTCTCTGTTATTTTTGTTAGAGGAGCATTGTATTTTATAAATGCAAAGGTTGTATGTTTCACCAAAATCTCCAATAGGTGTAATGAACACCACACGCTTAAGAACATGTACTTTGAGGCCCATCCTGTGGATTTTCAAAGAAGCTTCCAAGTAAATGTGCTTGACAAATGCAGATGTAGCCCTTGGCCTGTTCTTTGTCTTCAGCTGTGTGTGTGAAATGTGTGGAAAATAGGAGACATGTGCTGTCATGGAGCATTCTCTTGTCCCACAGAAACATCTGGTTTGTAGAAAGGAAGGTGTGCCCCACTTCTGTTCAGCTTCAGACATGCACCGTGAGGCCACCACCTTAGAAAGAGACCCATTGTCCCTTTGGTGTGGTTACAAGTGGATCTGTTTCAGAATGCTTAAGCTTGCTTTTAGTCAACTGACACCTGGGGCTTTCCTGACAATTGAGGTATGCAATCATGGTTAAGTGTACCTGAGACGTTTATAAATAGTAATGTCCACAGGAGTTTTCAAATCAATAGCATGGGATGATTAGAGGGGAAGCTACTCAGACAGAATCATCCTTTGCACTGGCTTGTGGGGGGGGGAACATGGCCAAAGTGTGCCTCATTTCCAAATTAAGATGCACGCACGCACATACACACAATGAAGAGAGTCTTGCGCTGCCTTGGCAACTACTTGCTCTTCTCCAGGGAGAATCTTGCCTCACAATAGAGAATCCTTGTCCTGTACACTTCTGCGTTGGCTGTGGCAGTGCTTCGGTCTTCTCTGTAGGAATAAAATATTTAATTTGGCCTAACAGCAGCTGAGTTATAATCCAGCAATGTACAGCACTTCTTCAGTTTAGCCAGCCTGCCTCAGATTCCAGCTGTTCCACTGGCACTTCAGAGGATACAATCGATTTCCAGGCAGCTGTGCTCAGGCATCTTTTGATTTATTTTTTTTGTTCCTCCTTCTGCATATGACATTCACGGGAGATGGGGACTCCAGGATATTTGTGTGATCTTATTTCTACACTTTCAGTGGAGTGGCATTGAGTAGAAGTGATAGGTTGCATGGAGCGGAATGAAATTAGCTAGAATCTCAGTCTGGTAGCATCAACCAAGAAGTCTGGCCAATAAATGAGATTGCAATTTTAAAAAAAATAAACACCCTCTGGCACCAGTACCCTGATTTGTCTTCTGTTTTTATTATAACCTTTAAATTTGTAGCAGCTTGGTTTTTAACATGGCGACGCTGAGAAAAACTGTTAACCGATCATTAAATTAAAAAAGTGTATCGCTCATAGCAGACAAGTTGCTCAAAGTATTCCGTAGTAATGCAAACTTCAGCAAAGGAGAATGGGGAACTTATTTTTCCTGCAGTAGCTAGGAGAGGAAACTGGAGGTAGGAACAGTCAGTGCACTCATTAACACCCCTGGTAAGCTGTTAAAGTGGAGGGGTAGGCAGGCTTTCTTGGCTGCCTACTGAGCAGCTGAATTCGCTGGGCAAAGATGGTGTGCAGAAAAGTGAAAAGGCATTGTTGGTTGAAGGGGTCATTACAAAGGCAGAGGTGCAGCATTTTCTTTGACAACCTCTAAACTCAGCAGGGCATCAATACATCCGGTATAGTATCAAGTATTTACTTCCCAATAGTCTAAAAACAGCTGCTCCAAGCATAGAGAGGTATTTTTTAGGAGGGGGGGTGAGTTACTCAGTTTTATCAAACAAAAACATCACCCACACCTTTCTCCCCCCTCCCACCACTCACCTCTCACTTATAACAGAGTTTGATTCCCCCTCCCTTGCCACTGCCTAAAAATCTGAACTGTAGGATCTTCTGTGTTGGAGAAGATTCATTTTTCAGAGAAGAATGTGTGCTTCTTGGAGAAGGGGCACCAGAATGCAATTAAATTAGACACCTCCATGCTTTTGAAGTGCCATATTAACAGCCTTGCCTTTTACTCCCCAGAGCCTATAAAGAGTTTTAATTAGCACATTTAATTTTTTAACGGGCCTGAATGAATAAATGGACCCACTGTTTTGTGTTTTAAAACTGACTGCATGACTTGTATTAGAACATGAGAAGAATCTACTGGATCAGGCCAGCATCCTTGTTCTCTCAGTGTCCAAGCAGGTGCCTGTGAGACGTTCTCAAGAGGACCTGTATGGGACAACATTCTCCCCTTCTGTGGTTTTCACCAACTGGTATTCAGAAGCTTGTTGCCTCTGATAGTAGAGGTTGAGCATAGCCATGAGGGTTAGTAGTAGCTGCTGATAGCCTTATCCTCCATGAATTTGTCTGGTCCTTTAAAAAAAGCTATCCAAATTGGTGGCCTTCAGTGCATCTTACGTGGAAGCAAATTCCATAAGAATTTGTGAAGAAGTACTTTCTTTTCTCTGTCCTGAACCAAATGTTCGGCTTCATTGGATATCCCTGAGTTATAGTGTTATGAGAGAGAGGGGGAAAGCTTTTCCCAGCAGCTTTATCCACTCATTTTATTATTTAATTAATTCATCCACTTATGGGCTACATCTTTCTGATTAGAGAATATTAACGATCTGTTCTTCTTAAAATAAAATAAAAATCTTCTGGTGAGATGCACCCATTCTATAGCATCCCTTATTTCTTGTTTCTCTCCCTTTAGTCAAACAACCCCTATAGTTTCACTACCATTCTCGTGTTTCTGGATAAAACCGCTCTAGGTGAGATCCCGTGTGCCGTTAGTGCAAGAAGCAGGAGTGTTGGTGGTGTTGCACAAGCTGTTTTTGTTGCACGAGCAGTGGTGCATGTGTAAGTAGTCTTAACAGTAAAAAGTGTGATACAGCAGGTTAACACAGTGCAGTGCTTTCACCGGCCCAAACCATTGGATTTTGCAGTTGTATTGTGCTCGAAATGGGACTTCTGGGAGCAGAGTGACTGTTATACCAGTGGGTTGATCTCATTCTGTCTGTATGGAAGCTGCTAACTCTTGTTCTGTGGGAACACACCAGGCAACGCTTCAATATCCTGTGGTACGCAAGTGTGCAACAAATGTGTGAAAAAGGTACACTGCATGTGCAAAAGGTTTGGCAGTGCTGAAAAAGAGAGTTGATAGTATCCAATGAAGTAGACCTGCTAGCTGCAAGAATTTCCACTTGTGCAATGGAATGTCACTTCCCTTTCCTCTCCCCACACACCCTCCCCAAATCTGCTCCACAGGGTTGGGGGAAGCCCCCAAAATAGATTTCAGACATGGTAAGGGGGGGGAAGTTCCATAGTGGTGCCAACATCCAATGTGCTTCTAGATCTAAGTCAAGGGATGCTACCTCTTATTTTGTGTATTAAATTTGTCCTCTTTACAGTGGTACCTCGGGTTACATACACTTCAGGTTACAGACTCAGAACCCAGCTACTACTAACCCAGAAATTGTGCTTCAGGTTAAGAACTTTGCTTCAGGATGAGAACAGAAATTGTGCTCTGGCAGCGTGGCAGCAGCAGGAGGCCCCATTGGCTAAAGTGGTGCTTCAGGTTAAGAACAGTTTCAGGTTAAGTACGGACCTCCGGAACGAATTAAGTACTTAACCCGAGGTACCACTGTATTTTGTTTTGCTGAAGGTTGCAGGTGTATCTTTAATCTCTGCCAGAAGAATGCTACTAAATTTGAGCAGAGATTGCAAGCTAGGAGTGGGAATTTGTTCCTTAGAAAGCATACCTCTTGGCTCGGGAAAAATATTCTTCTATATTGGGGTTTTATGCAGTTGCACAGGCTAGGGGGAAAATGAGATATTCGAAATCATCACTTTACTGGCTCTCCAAAAATCCCTTGCTGTTGCCAGCATTCTGTTAGAATCCCTGGGGCCTGTTTCTCATGCCTGCTGCTTATTCCCTGTAGGTTCTCCACCCATCTCCAACAAGAGTCTTGCTTTCAGTATGTAATTCACACTTCGCTGTATCCCAAGGTTACAATAGACCACAGTATGGTCGTGCTGTGTTTAATTAAACTGCTTCTTCTGCATTCTGCATCACCAAACCTCTGTTCTTGCTTAGAGCAGCTTCTCGTTCCTCAGTGGAAGCAAGATGTGCATGTGTGTGTACACCTATCTTCAAGCACGATTGCACCAATACTGTGTAGCACTGCTTTCCAAAAGTAACATGAAACTTTCAGTGTGTCTCAAATGCTAGAAACAAACCTTGCAACCACCTTGAAGAACTGGCTCCTTCCTGGAGCAAGGCGATTGTTACTAGCACACAGAATGTAAACAAAAAGATCCCCTTAACTGGTAATTTATTCTTGATGTGGTTGTCCACTGCCTAGTCACAAGAGTTTCACTTCTCTGTCAAAGCTTCTCCAGATCTTCAAATCTTTCGTCAGTTGTCCAGCATATTCATTTCTTTGCAAGAAATGTCTCATCTGCAATTGCTATGCTCCTAGGTTCCCAGCTATAGTGGTACCTCAGGTTAAGAACTTAATTCATTCTGGAGGGCCGTTCTTAACCTGAAACTGTTCTTAACCTGAAACACTTTAGCTAATGGGGCCTCCTGCTGCCGCTGCACCGCCGCTGCATGATTTCAGTTCTCATCCTGAAGCAAAGTTCTTAACCCGAGGTAATATTTCTGGGTTAGCGGAGTCTGTAACCTGAAGCATATGTAACCTGAAGCGTATGTAACCCAAGGTACCACTGTACTTATTAGTGCAGGAAAAATGGGGGATAAGAGCTTGAAGTGGGGTGGGGGAAGGAGAGAGAGATATGAAAAGAGGGAAATACGTTTTTGTTAGAAAATGTGTGCCTTGCTATTGGCAGTTTTTATTTATAATAGAGTGCTTGCTTTTCAGCTATTAATTTCGTATTCTTTGTAAAGATCAATATTGCCTCTGTTCTTGCTTGTCCCTTGATCAGCTTGCAATCCAAAGCCCATGTTGTGCTCCTGCTCCTGTAAGTGCTGTCAGTTCTTTTAGGAATCTACCCTTGATGATGATCAATGGCTCATATTGCTGGGCTACACCTGGAATTGTAAGCCGCTGGGCTGGTCATTGCATTGCGAGACAAAAGGGTGATTCCACCCCCACCTAACCAGTTGTGAAATGTGCTTGTTTCACAAGGAAAGGAAGCTCTCCAGCTGTTTCTGCTTCCTTAGGTGGCTTTGCATTTACCACTGTGAAAAAAGGTTTCATCGTGCAATTTATAGGGAAGGTAAGAAACCCAAGGATGTGGCTAACCAACCTGGAACCTACTTAGTCATCTGTGAACTAGGAGCAGTTTAGAAGAGTTGTATTGGAACTGCCCTGTCCAAATTGTGATAGTCCTCCTTTCAACAATAGGAGTGGAGACTATGTAGGTTTGCATCATGTTTAGCATGCTTAGTATTTGCATGTTGGTTTTATGTTCTTCTAAGTCCTTTATGGACTAAGGGTGCATTTCACACACACACACACACACACACACACACACACACACACACACAAAAACCCCACAACTTTTTTTTTGGCAGATATTTGCAGAGTGCATTTTTATTTAAGCTCTGAGCTGAATCTGCGAGACCCTTGTAATTGCTTTTTAAACAGACTATAGATAAGGGTTTAGTCTAGATATGACTTAAAGCACGAAGACTTTTTACTTAGGAGCAAAGAACAGGAGTAGAAAAGACCGGCAGAAAACTCCACAATGCTAGCTTCCAATGTGACAGACTTATAATGAAAGTAGTTATTCTCCAAACAATATGCTCCTATATTTAGTGCCACAGCTCTGCTCCATTAATGTTGCTTTCCTCCTATTGGTTCAAGGTTTATGGTTGATCGTTAAAAGCTTTTATTACAGCCTTTAGAAAGATGATTATACATAAAACTGACACCACTGCCTTCCTGGGGAATGCTCCTGAGGAACTGCATGGCTGGCCGGGATGAGCCAAAGAGAGCCTACTCTCTACAAAGTGACATTAATGTATTGCTTCCCACTTGCTCCAAGCTCCCCATATCCTGGGATGGACAGGAAGAACCGCGTTTCTATTGTGACTGAGCCATGAGAGATGGCCTTGGCTTAGAGCTAAGGTAGCCCATGAAGTCAATGGCTATTTTATAGACCTTTAGATTGGTTGCATTAAATATCTCCGGCTTTTCATGTTTTTCAGTTAAAACTAAAAAAATCTTGTTTGGGTCGCTGCTCCAGCTGTGTAAAGCAAAGGGATGGAGTCTGGAGCAGGGATGGAAATAGCTGTGCGGAAGAAACTACAGTAAAACTCTTCCCACCTGTGTGCATTCCACCCATTGTTCTTGTTGTTTAGTCATTTAGTTGTGTCCAACTCTTCGTGACCCCATGGACCAGAGCACGACAGGCACTCCTGTCTTCCACTGCATCCCACAGTTTGATCAAACTCACGCTGGTAGCTTTGAGAACACTATCCAACCATCTCGTCCTCTGTCATCCCCTTCTCCTTGTGCCCTCCATCTTTCCCAATGTCAGGGTCTTTTCCAGGGAGCCTTCTCTTCTCATGATGTGGCCAAAGTATTGTAGCCTCAGCTTCAGGACCTGTCCTTCCAGTGAGCACTCAGGGCTGATTTCCTTAAGAATGGATAGGTTTGATCTTCTTGCAGTGCATGGGACTCTCCAGAGTCTCCTCCAGCACCAAAATTCAAAAGCATCAATTCTTCGGCGATCAGCCTTCTTTATGGTCCACCCATTCCGCTTCTGCAAATCATTTAAAATTCTTGGCTACCCAAATTTGGTTGTCTGTCCCCCTGCATAGTAAAAACCCAAGGTTGATACTGTGCATGTTAGTTAATGTAAATATATCATTAAATATTTTGGGGCATTTCTCAAGACGCTTGGTGGTAAGTAGGCATTGCTCTGGGATTCTGAATGACCTCATATCTAGCCCCTGTCATGAGTATGGCAGCCAAACGGGTTTCTAAGCATTTAAGCACAAATTGCATAAAACTTCTATTTGGGTCATAATGGGTGTGGGAGGGAGAAGGAGAGAACCTTTTCATCTTCAATTTTAATTCAAGTGCAAGTGCTACTTGAGTCGAGGAACGTGTTAAGAGGGAAGGGAAGAAGAGACCATATATAATCTGCTGTGCAAGAGAATGAGCATGGCATAAGTGATTCCTGCCAGCCTGTCAAATGCTGTACATTTCAGACTAATCTTCCTGTATTTATACAGAAGATTGCTTAGTGTGACAGACAGGTAGCTCTTTCATTGATGGCATAATCAAAGCACGTCTGTTTTGTCTCATCATGTCTCCATTAATCAGAAAAAGAAAATTATGGGTGTGATTTTTTTTCGTATGGAGTTTGGCTGTTTCTCTGTTAGATAAAGCCGAATAGCAGAGATGCTGCATAGCAAGTAGGTTTTATGGAAGTGTATGCATGTGGCAGGAGAGAGAGAGAGAATTTCAGTTCTTCCAATACTTCCGAGCTACTGGTAAACCCCACTTCTAGTAAAATGATTGTAATGTAAGTGATGGAAAGAAAGCTCTACCATCTCAGTCGCCAGTCACAGAGTAACTCACCAAATACATAGGTGGAAATCCTATTTATTAGTTTCATTCTGGGACCGATCCTGTTTCCCCCTGATGGATTTTGTTGCAGGTGTGAAAAAATGATCAGTCCCCTGGATGTGATCACAGTTGTTTGACTTTTTGAAGCTTGTTTGAACTATGGCACTATAATTGGATCAGTAAACATTTTATGCTGATGACCTTTAAATTACTGCTGTAAATTGCAAGGTTAAACAGGTTGACTTGTTAAAAATGAAATCCTATTAGCTTCCTAGAGTATCTAGACATTTATTGATTGATTGATTGATTGATTGATTGTTGCATTCATACCCCACCCCGAAAAACATTTTCCATACGACAACCTGTGAAGTAGGTTAGGATGAGAGTTGGTGACTGGCCCAGTATAACCCGGCGAACTTCATGGGGATTTGAGCTCCAGTCTCCCAGGTCCTCGCCCAACACTCTTAATCACTACACCACTCTCACTTCCCTGAATATACAGATTCTGGTAAGATTTATAGGAATTAATTACCGTATTGCTGAAGTTATGCTTAGCAAAGGTACAGAAGATTCAGAAAATGAGCTGATAGTTATCTGTATTCAAGCTGAACAAGAAGAGATTTAGAAATTCACCTTCCGGTGCCTCAATGGAATGGGATTCAGTTGACCAGCTTTGCCACTTGCCAGGATAAGACTGACTTTGTTTTACATTATTAGAAAAAAAATGGCTACTTTGTTGCCAGGTGCCTAAGCGCTTGCTGATGCCATGGTTTCCAGGGGGAAGTGGGCCTAAGATTATTCCAGCAAGTAAGGCTGATCCAACTCTATTAGAAGCTAATTCTGTATTAACATTACATTTAACTTTTAATTGAAGGATGGCTTTGGCATTTAAACACTGGCTGCCCCATTCCCTTGTGTGCCTTCCTCCCATATTTTGCACTCTTTCTGATGTCAGAAGCGTTGGTGTGAATAATTAGCCATAAGCATTACTCTCTCTGAAAAACACAAAAGAGTTAGAATTTTTTAGATGCTCCAAGCAACCACATCCAAAAGCAAGCCTGTGCCGTACAAGCGAAATATATGAGCTTATTGCTGTTTTCCAAAGGGCCGAAGAGCCCTGCTGAATCAGGCTAAATGCCCTTTGTAAATTTCATCACTCCTCCAAAAGGGGGGGGGGGTATTGCCCCACTCTAGATTATAGAATAGTTCCACCCATGAGAGCCCACTATGGTGTTGTGCTTAGATAGCTAGGCTAAGGCCTGGGAGATCAGGGTTCAAGGCCCTACTAAGCCATGAAGCTCACTGGGTAACTTGGGGCCAGTTACACTCTGTCAGGGACGCGGGTGGCGCTGTGGGTAAAACCTCAGCGCTTAGGACTTGCCGATCGCATGGTCGTCAGTTCGAATCCCTGAGGCGGGGTGAGCTCCTGTCGTTCGGTCCCAGCTCCTGCCCACCTAGCAGTTCGAAAGCACCCTTAAAGTGCAAGTAGATAAATAGGTACCGCTTTATAGCGGGAAGGTAAACGGCGTTTCCGTATGCTGCGCTGGTGCTGGCTCGCCAGAGCAGCTTCGTCACGCTGGCCACGTGACCCGGAAGTGTCTTCGGACGGCGCCGGCTCCCGGCCTCTAGAGTGAGATGAGCGCACAACCCTAGAGTCTGTCAAGACTGGCCCGTACGGGCAGGGGTACCTTTACCTTTACAGTCCATCAGCCTAACAACAACTCACAGGGTTGAAGTGAGGGTAAAAAAGGAGAAGAGGAGAACCATGTGTATCAAGCTGAGTTCTTTGGAGGAAACGTGTGGGCAATAATAAATAAAAATAAAATAACTTTCCTGTTGAACCGCATACTAGGAACATTCGGTAGCAGCGTGAAGACTAGGCATACATAATTTGTATAGTGAACTGGTGGCTAGAGCTGGGCGATATATCAACATACCATCCAAAACCGGCTTGCAGTCCATATTGTGATATTGGGTTTCATAATTACTGAACTAGCAATATATCATGGATCGTGATGTTTGAGCGTTTGTGCGTGCTATGCAAAAATCACAAAGTAGGGAAAACCATGAATCCCTCTACATAGCCAATGCTCCTTCCTCATTTCAATCATTGTGATTATACAGTGGTACCTTGGTAATCGACCGGCTTGGCTCCTGAATAAATTGGCTCCCAAACGCCGCAAACCTGGAAGTGAGTGTTCTGGTTTGCGAATGTTTTTCGGAAGCTGAATGTGCAACGGGGCTTCTGCAGCTTCCGATTGGCTGCAGGAAGCTCCTGCAGCCAATTGAAAGCCACGCCTTAGTTTTTGATCCGTTTCAGGAGTCAAATGGACTGACTCCTGGAATGGATTAAATTCGAGAACCAACATACCACTGTATCAGTATATTGCAATGTTTAGCTGGTAATATATCACAGCGGTGGCATACCTTTTAGCCTGGCACTTCATGGAGTAGCTACTTTTCACGAGGTAGCTGAATCCATTTCAGCTATGGGCAGGAATCACAACAACATTCTAAGCTTCTGTGTTACAGTGTGATGTAGTGTTACAGTGTGATGTAGTGTGATGTAGAGAGCCAGTGTGGTGTAGTGGTTAAGAGCGGTACTCACGTAATCTGGGGAACCGGGTTCGTGTCTCCGCTCCTCCACATGCAACTGCTGGGTGACCTTGGGCCAGTCACACTTCTGTGAAGTCTCTCAGCCCCACTCACCTCACAGAGTGTTTGTTGTGGGGGAGGAAGGGAAAGGAGAATGTTAGCCGCTTTGAGACTCCTGAAGGGGAGTGAAAAGCGGGATATCAAATCCAAACTCTTCTTCTTCTTCTTCTTACAAAGGGATGGTTCTGAATGGTTTGGTGAAGGGGGCTTAGTTCATCCGTCGTAACCCAACCTGCATTTAATAGTGCTTGATGTGAGGTGTAGGAAGCAAACAAACATTTCCAAGGCAGGAAGACAAGGGAGGGCTGGCTGTACTCTGGTTCACTCTGCTATACTCTGGTTTTATCTCCTTAGAGATAAATAATTATTTTCTTATTACTTAAGACTTAAAATGCTTTGAGTTTTTAATCTGGGCGTTTCATTAAAAGGCATTACATCAGCATCTGATAAACGTGACAGTAGGTGTTGCGGGCATTAGTTGCTGGGTTCCTGGTATGAGGAATTACTTGGCACGCCCGAGAGAGACATGTTCAGTTGTTGGAATCCTTGCCCAGGGTTATGTTGATACTTGCCTCGAATAACCACCAGTCCAATCCTTTCTTGTTTTTCTTTATTTTGGAGGAGAATGATATTTGATATTTGAAACGAACCCATCTGTCACTTGGGCTCTCATAACTCAAAGATGCATCATTCATGCAGCTAAAAAAATAACAACGATGACTTCCGTATAGCTTACCCAGTGTTTAACCGAGCAGCTAACGTACTACAGATGCTAATTTAGGTCTAGGAATTAGAGTTCAAAGCTGTTGATTCAGAATGTCCTTTTCCATGTAGTGACTCACTTTGAGGGGATGACTCTTATCAGGTGTGCAGTATTGCTGTATCATTGGTTGTGCACAGTAACCCATCTGTGACAGATGAAAACAGGTAATTTTCTATGCTCTTACGTGAAGGCAAAGCTCACTATAGGAATTAGAAAGCCTGTAGTGTTAATAAAGGGACGTGGGTGGCGCTGTGGGTAAAACCTCAGTGCCTAGGACTTGCCGATTGCATGGTCGGCGGTTCGAATCCCCGCAGTGGGGTGAGCTCCCGTCTTGCGGTCCCAGCTCCTGCCCACCTAGCAGCTCGAAAGCAGCCCTAAGTGCAAGTAGATAAATAGATACCGCTTTATAGCGGGGAGGTAAACGGCATTTCCGTGTGCTGTGCTGGCTCGCCAGAGCAGCTTCGTCACGCTGGCCACGTGACCCGGAAGAGTCTCCGGACAGCGTGGCCCCCGGCCTCTTAAGTGAGATGGGCGCACAGCCCTAGAGTCGGACACGACTGGCCCGTACGGGCAGGGGTACCTTTACCTAGTGTTAATAAGCGATTTCCAGACTGTACAGGGTCTGGAAACCAAGCCTTATGATGAACGGTTGAGGGAGCTGGGTACTTTTAGCCTGGAAAAGAGGAGACTGAGAGGAGATATGATAGCCATCTTCAGATATCTCAAGCGCTGTCACATGGTGGATGGAGTAAGCTTGTGTTCTCTTGCTCAAACCAGTGGATTCAAGTTACAAGAAAGGAGATTCTGCCTAAACACCATGAAGAACTTTCTGATGGTAAGAGTTGTTCAACAGTGGAACAGACTCCCTCAGGAGGTTGTGGACTCTCCTTCCTTGGAGGTTTTTAAGCAGAGGTTGGATGGCCATCTGTCATGGATGCTTTAGCTGAGATTCCTGCATTGTAAAGGGACTAGGGATCCCTTCCAACTCTTCTACAGTGTTAGAGTCCCTATTTCATCATGAAGCTCAGTGTGTGACCATAAGCTGTTTTATTCTTCCCAATGTTATTGTGAGGAGAAACAGGCAAAAAAGCTCTTTTTAAGCGTGCTGCTCTTAACTTGGAAGAGGAGTGCTGGATCTAAAACTTTTGGCAGGCAGGATTCTCAGTATGTCCCCCCCCCCATCCTATAAGCCAGTTTTCCATATGGTTGGATTCTCCCAGTGATGAGATACAAATATGGTATGTATAACTGAGGGAGAGGGAGGGAGGTTCTGCCCCTGTTTAAGAAAATAATGGTAAAGGTAAAGGGACCCCTGACCATTAGGTCCAGTCGTGGCCGAGCCTGGGGTTGTGGCACTCATCTCGCTTTATTGGCCAAGGGAGCCGGCGTACAGCTTCCGGGTCATGTGGCCAGCATGACTAAGCCGCTTCTGGTGAACCAGAGCAGCGCACAGAAACACTGTTTACCTTCCTGCCGGAGCGGTACCTATTTATCTACTTGCACTTTGACGTGCTTTCGAACTGCTAGGTTGGCAGGAGCAGGGACCGAGCAACAGGAGCTCCCCCCTCGTGGGGATTCGAACCGCCAACCTTCTGATTGGCAAGTCCTGGGCTCTGTGGTTTAGACCACAGCACCACCCGCATCCCAGATGTTTAAGATAATAGGGTGAGTGAATTACTGTGCCTCAGCTTTAATATCTCATCTGTAAAATGGGACAGTTGATTTAGAGACGTGATTAGAGTCAAGTGGGGCAGCAGTGAGGGCTTGCCGTGTATGCCATGGGGAAACTGCTGACCACTGCCGCCAAGATTGAGTAAATGGCTTTTTCTTTCCTCCCGAGACCATTTTCCCTAAGCAAAAAATCTGCAACATTCCATCATCTAGCTATTTCATGAGTAATTGAAGGAACTGCTGAAACACTCTTAAAAGGAAAATTCCAGTCCCCCCTGAACTGCTGCTCTGAATGATTAAATGTTGAGAGTACGATTTTAATATGTCTGAAAGTTATATATATTCCTCAATTACTTGACTGATAGTATAAACTGTTGGATATGAAACATTTTCTGTGTATCAATTTGGTTTAGGTGTAGTAGGGATGGAGAAGAAGCAGGCGAATAGGTTTTGTGTACGTGTTCTGGAGGCTGCTTTGAGGCTGCTGCTCTGAGCTTTGAGGCTGCTGCTCTCTTGCACAAATGTCCAGACCCGAAACCTGTTCGCTGGCGTCTGTAGCCAGATTGTGGGCTGTCCTAAGCTATGTTAAGTGGTGGCTTAGGCTGCTTACCTAAATAATCCTTCCCTGCAATGGTGTCCCATGCTATGCAACGAGGAGTTGCTATGATTCCCAGGGCCCTGCATTCAGTCGCTTCTAACGTTGATTCAGAATTGCTTTGTCACCCATAAGCGTGTAAGCATTCTGAAAAATAAATAATGGCAGTATTGAAATGGAGGTGACGTGGGAAAACAATCCCCTTTAACCATTATGAGTACAACAGAGTGCGAAAAAGAGTGAGTAGCTCAAGTTATGTGTATTTCGGTTTTCAACCTTATCTGGAAACGGGCATGAAATCTGTCTGTCTCCCTCTGTTACAGAAAAGCACAGTTTTGCCAGGTCCTTAGCAATCACCCACTATGTGACACATCAGTGAAACCAAACCTTCCACTAGAAGGGAATTGCGTTTGAGCACTGACAACCAATTAGCTTGGTAACATTAAAGTGTAGCCACGTTTTCATGCCTCTTTTGGGACACGTTAGAAATACATTTCAAAGTTTTATAGCTTTCCCTGTGAAATTACCTAGAGGACTGTCTGATTATAATTTTTTTGGAGTCATTCGTAAAAGAGTAACACCTGCACGGCTTCTGAAATTGTACCTTCATGAAGGCACCAACTAGCAATTACCATTCTGAGTCATTCTCCGCTGCCCACTGCAGCTTCCTAGTAGGATTTAATTAAAATTCTGTGTCCTAATCTGGCAACGATCAAGTGTTAGGAGCCAAAGACAGGTCCTTGCCCGTGTTACTTGGAATATATTACGATCTCTAAATGTAGCATCTTTCTACCTCATTGTATCCTTGGTGCCTCCAAAGTATTTAAATACAGATGCAACATTTTAATCACTCTTAGCTTAGAGGAAAAGCATGGCAACAAGTATACAGAGGATTTTTGCATGTTGTGAATGGTTAATCTAATGTAATCATAATTGACTATTTAAATAATAACTTTGGGGAAGTTGTCCACCTCCTGCTTTGATCCACATTTATCCCTGACATCATTTGTGCATCTCTTTTAGAATAACAGCCTGTTGCTGGTTATTTAAAAACTACTACTACTGTGCAAGATATCGAACCCAACTTGTGGAACTAAAACAAATAATAAATACCAAATGAGAAGCAGATATTATCAAATGAAGCAAAGGCATGGCAGTATGTCCCTGTTATTGTCACACTCCAGAGAGTGACCTCAGAGCATTCACTAGCAGAGGCAGGGTTACAGGTGCAGTGGAGTCCACAAATCCAAGGTCAAGAATACAGAATCAATCCTAGGTCCAAAATGTGATCCAGAGTCAAGGTCACACTATAATCCAAGGTCAGTATCACAGGAAGTCCAGGCAAGGTATGACACAGCAAGGAGGAGGAACTAGAATGGAGAGCAAGGAGCCAGAGACCTGTGTTGTTTGCGGCAACAGGAAGCCTCAAGAGGGGAAACATTGTGTGCTCTGGCCTCCTAGACCACACAGCCAGGTGATGACTTTGGATCTGTAGACACATGCTACCTCACTCTTTGGACCCAAACCTTTTGGCACTGGCATTTCCAAGGAAAGTGGCTCCATTTCTTCCTCTGATAGCTCCAAATATTCTTCAGCTGGTCTCAGCCTGGCTGGGGCAGGGCACCTTTCAAGGGGAATCATTAGCACTGGTTCTAGGGCAGCGGTTCTCAACCTGTGGGTCCCCAGATGTTGTTGGACTACAACTCCCATCATCCCTGAGCACTGTATCCCTGAGATACAACTAATCCAGGATGTGGCAGCCAGACTGGTGACTGGGAGTGACCACATAACACCAGTCCTAAAAGATCTACATTGGCTTCTGGTATGTTTCCGAGCACAATTCAAAGTGTTGGTGCTGACCTTAAAGCTCTAAATGGCCTTGGTCCAGTATACCTGAAGGAGTGTCTCCACCCACATCGCTCAGCCCGAACACTGACATCCATCTCTGAGGGTCTTCTGTTGGTTCCCTCATTGCGAGATGTGATGTTACAGGGAACCAGGCAGAGGGCCTTCTCAGTGGTGGCACCTGCCCTGTGGAACACGCTCCCATCAGATGTCAAGGAAATAAACAACTATCTGACCTGTAGAAGACATCTGAAGGCAGCCCTGTTTAGGGAAGTTTTTTATGTTTTATCATGTTTTTAATATTCTGTTGGGAGCCCTCCAGAGTGGCTGGGGAAACCCAGCCAGATGGGCGGGGTGTAAATAATAAAATTGTTATTATTGTTACTATTATTATTATTATCCTGCACATCTTCTACTTCTTGGATATCTCATCTTCCAAGGACTCAGTAGCAATTGTACTTGTGGAATTTGGCGTGTCTGTTGGGGTATTTTATATCAGGCCAAAGTCATGAGTGTATATATATGTACCTACTAGGTTAGATCCAATTCTGCTGAAAACCTGGATTGGAAATTGATGTAGTTCTACAGTAGATAGCTAAAAAGGCAAATAATTGTAGTGTTGCATCCATAGAAATGCACAAAAAAATTCAAATCCATTTTTGAATTGGGGTGGGGGGTGGGAAAACGTAACTGCTGATCCTGCTAAGGTTTTGGGATCTGCCATAGGATTTAGAGAGTGTTTCCTTGCAAGCAAAGACTAAGTTCCTGTGGCTTCCCATTACTAGGAGAAGCCTGTATGAGGATTCCCTCTCTCTCTTCATTTACATATTGGGAGAGGAAAGTTCCCCCTCCCCCTTTTGAAATAACCGCAGAACCCCGTTAACTTCAAAATGTGATGGGTCTGCCCAGCTGCATTTCTGTTGAATCTGAGATGTCCTGTTCTCTTTCGATGCAGAAATTGGTCTCTGTCAGCATGGCCAGTGCTCAGGCAGGCATGATGGGAGTTTTAATCCAGCAGCATATGGTGGGCTACCACTGTTTCAGTAGTGCTCCAATCCACAGATCCCTAGGCACAGAGGTGCAGACTATAAATGCATAGTATTTGTGCAAAATTCCATGTGCTCATCTGTCAAAGGGTGGCAGCCACAGGCAGCACACAATAAGGTTTTGTCCTTTTAACTAAGAGGGCTCAATTTAACAAAAGTTCCAAGGAACGGTTCCTTAATGGACATATGCAAATTGGTTCTTAATGAAGGATCTGGGTGGTGGGGATCAGGTGGAAGGAGACAGTAAGGATAGCTTTGCAGGGAGTTAGGAGGAGGGCGGAGAGACTGTAGCTGTCTGGTAGGAACAGATGTGGAGTGTGTGTGTATGTGGATTGGGAGCTGGCTGTTGCAGATGACAGCAAAGAAGTAAGTAAACAGGAAAAGCCAAATGTCAGAGGGGAAAAGAGGCCATAAAAAGAAAAGCCACAGAAAACCCTTCTGAGATGCATGTCCCAAAAACTTGAGTCCCAAAATACGTAATAGTTATCTGAAGCAGTGAATTGTGAGGAGAGGGCCTGCTTTGGGGTGTGGGCACAGCTTGCTTGTTCATGGCAAACCAGATGAAAACAGTCGGGTTCCTTGCATTTTAAAGCTGTAAAAAGAGAGATTGAGCTTTCAGCTCGGCGAGCATTTACCATCCAGATTTTATTAATGTGCCCTTATATCATTTCACCCTGCCATTTCTTAAAAGGTCAATAATTAATTCTCCCACTCCATCACATACAGGCAGCATCAAGTCATATTTTTTCTTTACATGAATAGGCCAGTATTCCTATGGCTTGGACTTCTAATTTAAACGTATTCTTTCTTTCTTTATTCTTTTTTAATAAAAGTATATTCTCCCCTTCTGACAATGGCATTCAAGATAGCTTTACGAAACATCATAAAAATACCAAACACCAGCAGAATAAAGACTGCACCAATATAAAATTATATAGCTAAAAGCAGCAATAAAAATATTATGAACACCAGAGAAAAATAATGCGAGCACCAGAAAAGCAAATGGTACTACGGAGAGTATTCTGGTTTGATTATAGTATAAGGTAGCTCAAGAGGCTGGGTATATGTTTGTTAGCCTGCATTTATTCACTAAGGGCAGCCAAAGGAATGGAATATTTTTGTCCTCGGGGGATATCATGCAAATATGGGGATGATACACCAGTCACCAGAAACCCTGATCTCAGTGAGACTTTGTATCCAGCTGCACCAATTCTCAATGTTCTCAATTTAGCACTGCTAAATTGAGTAAATATTCTTTAATCTTTTTTCCTGATTTTGGATTTGTGGATCCCTCTTTGTTTTCCTTGACCCTCAAAACATCTTTACAGCTTTCTTCTGTGCCCTGACTATGGACATTCCCCATGAAATAATTACAATAAGAACTGATTTGTGTGTCTATTCCACCTCTCTGTTTCTAGATTGAGGACTAATCCCAGAATATTTCTTAGAATCTTAGTTGAGAGCGTTCACCCTGTTTTCTTTAACCTCAACTCATAGGGAGACTTTTTTTTATTGCTCTGATCTAAAACAAACGAAAACCCACTTTTGAAGTTACAAGTCGATTGCGGTTGACTTGAAATATTTAATCAAATAAATCAGATTACCTCTTTGAATGGCATGTAGGACAGTGCCCAGGGAAAGTAAGTCTGGTCATTTCATTATTATTTTTTAGAGTTGAAGGGTATATGTGGGATCCATAAACACAAACTATATATTTCCCAAAGTTATTTTAACAAATTACATGGAGATTTTGTCATTGTGCAAATGAAGACTTCTCCAACTTTGACTCATTAATCTTTGTTACATAGTTATCTAACCTTACTGATTAATGTGGCCTTTGTCAGTATGGTGTACCTAATAACTGGCGCAAGTGTGTCACAGTTCTGTTGTTGTTGTTTAGTCGTGTCCGACTCTTCGTGACCCCATGGACCAGAGCACGCCAGACACTCTTGTCTTCCACTGCCTCCCACAGTTTGGTCAGACTCATGTTGGTAGCTTCGAGAACACTGTCCAACCATCTCGTCCTCTGTCGTCCCCTTCTCCTTGTGCCCTCCATCTTTCCCAACATCACGGTCTTTTCCAGAGAGTCTTCTCTTCTCATGAGGTGGCCAAAGTATTGGAGTCTCAGCTTCAGGATCTGTCCTTCCAGTGAGCACTCAGGGCTGATTTCCTTAAGAATGGATAGGTTTGTTCTTCTTGCAGTCCATGGGACTCTCCAGAGTCTCCTCCAGCTCCATAATTCAAAAGCATCAATTCTTCGGCAATCAGCCTTCTTTATGGTCCAGCTCTCACTTCCATACATCACTACTGGGAAAAGTAGCAGTCACAGTTCTAGCTGGATTTTGGACCTGAACATGTGTGGCGCTCCCACCACAGCTTCTGCCCATTGCCTTTCTGCTTCTGATGGACTTGTGAATGTATGTGCTTTAATCTAAGGATTTGTCATCAACATGCTATTTCAGGCTTCCCAAATGCAAACTGCTTTTGCCATAAAAATGCAAGGCCTTTGATAATAAAATCACAAGGTATGCAGAAGATATAGATTGCTCCAGACAGGATGTAAATAACACACTAAATGGCTCATCTACATCAATACAAAAGACAGATCCAGACGTGTGCATATGTTTACAGATGGATCTGTGGATTATACCGCCAACATTCTCATACAAAATTAATCTGCTAACTTTTATTCCGAAACAGGGACCTATCCAGTTCTGTATACCTTCTGGAATCAATAAGGTGATTGGATATCTTTACATGGAATTACAAACCACTATTTAAAATGCTTTTTTAAAATGATGTGTGGAACATTATGGAGCAGATAATTTGAAAGCATTGGCATTTTCAAATTTTCACCCCCCCCCAAAAAAATAACAACTTAGAAGTTCTCGCAAAGATAAAAGGCTATTTATTTCACTTAACAGACAACGGGTATCGCTCCATAAACTACAAAACTACTGTTTCCTAAAGAAATTATAAATGGTTATGGCCAGTGAATTGTTTTCCATTGGATAGATTTAAAAGTATAGTTTGGCCCTCTCGTCTCCAGTCCTTCAAAACTAAGTAAAAATTCTTTGGACTTCTTGTGAAGATGCATCTTTGTTGAATAATCAGATGACTTCTTACTTTTCCCCCTGTTGAATAATGTGCTGTAGGTTTGGATAGGTTGTGTGAGGAGAAGGGCTCAGTCCTGGGGATGGTGTTGATAATATCTCTCAAGCATTGCCCAAGTGATAGAGGATCCTAATTCCCATGTCTTAGCATGCTTCTTTTCTCTTTACCTACCCTTTAGATGTATGGCTTGCTAATACTAATGATTTTCTTTTATGGTTATGATTGCCCCCCCCCAAGTGGTGTTTACACAATAATTCTCCTTCCCCCAGTTGGAAAGAGGAGCAGGGTTGGTCTTGTATATACAGCACATACCACCTTGCGATTTGTTTTTGTTTTCGCTATGACTCAACAGAACAATGAAGACAAGGTTGTTGTTTTTTGTTAATTATATCCGAGGGTTCGTGGCTTATTAATAACGCTCAGACTTGTGTTGATCTATACTCCTTAGACATACTAATCTGGCAGTATTTTACAATCCTGATTTATGAGAGGCTGAAATGGGCAGAATGCAGTTCTGGATCGCTGGTCTGCAGCTGATTTCTCCCCTTTCCTTTTAACAGGCCGGAAGCAACAACATGTGAGGCTTATTGAATAGGGCTCGCCAATAAGCTTTTTTCCTGACTAGAATATCCAAACTTTGGGCGCCTCATAACTCTTAATTTAATTTACTATTAACCATATTCAAACTCCTACGCTCTGGCTGCATTCAGATATCGGAATTGAGTGTTTGGTTTCTTTGTTCCCTCCCTGGGACAACTACAAGGAGGAACTTTGAAAGGTGTTGCTTCCTATTTTAGTTAACCAAAGTTTAGCATTACAGCTGAACAATGTGGTTAATCCTGTGTAAACACTGTACCTTTGAAGACATCTGAAGCACATTCTCTTCCTCAAAGCATTCTGGGTACTGTAGTTTGTTATGGGTTGCTGGGAATGGTAACTCTGTGAGGGGTAAACTACAGTGCCCATAATTATTTGAGGGGTGTGTGTGTGTGCTTTGAACGGTATTTAATACTATAGCCAGTGCTTGTTTTCCAGAGGGAACTCAATACTGGCACCTCTTTTGTATTTTGTTTTTTAAAAGTGTAGCAGTTACTGTAACAAATTCATGGTGAGAACCGGCACCTCTTTTTCTTTTTGGTTAAAAAGTGTGACATTCATTGTAACAACTTCATGGTTAATACTGGCACCTATTTTTCTAAGGGGGGGGAGCACTGACTATAATTAATGATGATTTGATGTGGGTATGCTCCAGAATAGAGGTTTCTGAGCTTCTCCTTGCAGCTGTAGTAAGGGGGAAATGAAAGGCTCACCATAGTCATTGTAAATGTTTGATATTTCTTGTGATATCTGAATGCAGCCTCTCTCTTAACAATGAATTTGGAAATAGATGTAAACTATAAAAACCTCAGCGTCTAGGACTTGCCGATCGCATGGTCGGCGGTTCGAATCCCTGCGGCGGGGTGCGCTCCCGTTGCTCGGTCCCAGCCCCTGCCAACCTAGCAGTTCGAAAGCACCCCCGGGTGCAAGTAGATAAATAGGGACCGCTTACTAGCGGGAAGGTAAACGGTGTTTCCGTGTGCGGCTCTGGCTCACCAGAGCAGCTTCGTCATGCTGGCCACGTGACCCGGAGGTGTCTGCGGACAGCGCTGGCTTCCGGCCTATAGAGTGAGATGAGTGCACAACCCTAGAGTCTGTCAAGACTGGCCCGTACGGGCAGGGGTACCTTTACCTTATAATAACCTTGGGGCAAAGCTTCTCTCAGCAGCAGAATATAATGTGCTGTTCCCTGGTGAGAAATCTTTGCATCAAACTAAAGGACTGCTATTTTGAACTCTTTCTTTCCTTCTTTTTTATTGTGTCAACTTCATCTTAAGTATATGAGTTAGGAGTAAACTAATGTCCCAAGTTCTGACATGGGTGGTTTTATAGCATGGGATGTTGCTAAACTGGCGACCCTGGACCAACGGGACACAATTTTTTTCTGGCCTCTCTGACTGTATAAGTTTTCTTTTTTGACCTCTTAGTTCCTTTTGAACAAGTGGTAGCTCATATTAGCTGTTTGGCACTGATACTATGCCAGGAAACCACTGGTGTTCTTTCCCATTGTGAGGTTCAAAAAAACCTACTGTACAATGTACCCTTGGGATGTGGTGAGCTGGATAGGAGCATGGTGATTTTAGTATGGAGCCATAAACAAGACAGACCAGGTTGCGCCAACAAATTAGAAGACTGGACATCACTAGATGCACACAATCTGACTGGGAACTGTGAGATTTGAGCATGGCTCCCCCAAGATATAACATAGGATTCTGTTAAAAAAGGCAGTGATAAGATAATGACAATGTGGCTTAGATGCAGAGTGAGAGGAAAAAAGAAGAGGAAAATCAAGGCAGAACAATAGGCAGTATAATACCACTCTTCCAACACCTCAGGCTGTTTCCTCTTGATAGATATACATATAATTGAACTCATGTTACTACAGGGGAGTTTAGTTTAGATTTTAAAGATGCTGCTGTTTCTTCTGGCATGAAAATCTTTCAGGATTTATGTTTGTTCAGATGCTTTTGCCCTAGAGGATCTACTTGTTTTTCCCAGCGATGTTTTGGATTTCACAACTCTTTGGGAAATGCTGTCTGACCTGGTGTTATCTCTTCGCTGTCCCTGGCTAATTTGTCTAAATCTGATGCAAAGCCAGCTCCCGTCCTTATTCCCTGCTGTGGGCCGAACTTGCAATGCCTGACACAAGCTTGTAGCATTGTTCTGCTTCCGTAGGCCCTCTACCTTGAAATTTTAATTTGTCTTGTGGCTAGTCTGAATGCATTTGGGGGTTTGGGGACTTGGCTATGATGGATATTAGGCCATGCGCACACGAGAAAGCCAAATCTCTCTCCCTGTCTGGTCTGACTGGTCAGAACAGTGATGGGGAACCTGTTCCCTTCCAAATACTGTACTGCACTTCTCATGACCTCCAGCTAGAAAGCCCAGTGGTCAGTGATGGTGGGCGTTGTGGTTCAATGATGCCTAGAGGGCCACAGGTTTCCCAATATTGGCTTTAAAATGTAGACCAGGATTTCTCAAACCCTGGATCTCCAACTGTTTTTGGACTACAACTCCCATCACCCCTAGCTAGCAGGACCCAGTGGCCAGGGATGATGGGAACTGTAGTCCCCAAACAGCTGGAGACCCAAGTTTGGGAAAACCCTGATGTAGACAAACTACCATTTTGATGGCTTTGAAATATTTCTGGGCCAAAACTGCATATATTGTGTGTCAGAATCTACTGCTTTCTTTCAAAATCTGTTTACTGCTTCTTGATTTTGTAAACATTTGATCACAGACTCAGTCCTTGACCTCCTGATTTTGCTAAATGGCTCTCTATCAGTGGTGTTGAAGTTAGGAGTGCATTTGCCTGTTTGGTATTTTAAAGCTTTGGGGGAGATTTGTGAAGGCATTCCGAAGGGACACAAGGATTTGTCTTGATTATCCATTGAAGAACCATTGTTCTGCTCCAGCATCTGCAAAAAAATTACTGGTCTTAACAAGGTATTTCCACCATGTCGAACCACATAGTTTTACAATATGCAGTCACCTGTGAATTGTGTTAATAGTTACCTGCTGAGAAAGTATAAAACCTGAGGAGATGAAGGCTTATGCTGAACAGAATTCAGGAAGTAGGTGAAGACTGTTGTGGATGTGTCAAAAATCAGTTTAACCCAAGTTTTACTTGTAGAAGGAAAGTTGGAACAATTTTGTTGACTGAATGATACATATATTTCCAGGTGATCCTTATGGGATATGCTACTTTTTGTCGTACGGTGATTAAGAATGCAAAAGTTTTTTTTTGCACAACTTGCAGACTTAACATATAGAATAAGAGAGCAGGAAGAACATACGTTTAAAGAAGATTGGAAAATGTTTATTGAGTATATGGAAAATAAGTGTGTACAGCTGAAAACGCTGGGAGCATTAAGATAAATTCAGCAGTGTAAATAATCTTTGACGGATGTAATAATGGAAAACTGATTGGAATAGCTTCTGTAAAATATGCCAGGATATAAGATATGCAAAATGAGCCATGGAAAGAGAAGAAGGGAAGTCATTGAAATTTTAAGTATGTAAAATGTTTATTTGAAATTGTAAAACAGATTATATGTGTGTGTGTGTGTGTGTGTGTGTGTGTGTGTATAAAGTTTTGAAGTGAACACATGGACATAGTTTACTACTATTATCCACATTCCCCCTCTCCTGACTCTGATCTCACTTTAATGCTCTGAATACACTTTAATGTAACAGAGAGGCAGCAAGAGGGTGTATCTGTTTCTGCATTTTCTTAACAGGTTTGGTGTAGCTGACTTTCTTTGTCCTGTTCAGCTGAGCTGATTCTGTTCTGAATCCATATTAAATTAATTCCCACTGTACTTCATGATTAGTCAAGCAGATAATCATCTGAGGCCCTTCTTCAGGGGCAAGATACCCAGAGGGCAGCAACACAGCACTGGACCTTTTCTGTGGTGGCTCCCTTGTTTTCGAATGCTGCTCCTGGAGAGGCCTGCTTGGCACCTTCATTGCATATCTTTAGGTACCAGGCAGAAACATTCCTTTTCTCCTGAGCATTGGCTAAGTAAACAATCTAAACTGTGTGTGGTTGTTGTTGTTTTTTTAAAAATGTTTTTGTTTGTTACTACGTTATGTACCGTATTTTTCGCTCTATAACACGCAGATTTTTTCTCCTAAAAAGGAAGGGGAAATGTCTGTGCGTGTTATGGAGCGAATGTGTGGAAAAATAAGGCAAAAATCAAACCGCGCTTCAGGGAGAAGGGAGCTCCGTGATACAGGAAGTGGCAGCTTTCCTGCATTCTGCCTCAGGGTCTTACTGCCCGCCCTCTCTGTTTCCTTGCTGTGTTTGCTCAAACGGAACAAAGAGCAGGGAAAGCCCCTCCCCTCCAGGCAAGTAGAGAGGGAAAGCAGAGCGTCCGAACAAAGAGCAGGGAAAGCCCCTCCCCTCCAGGCAAGTAGAGAGGGAAAGCAGAGCGTCCGAACAAAGAGCAGGGAAAGCCCCTCCCCTCCAGGCAAGTAGAGAGGGAAAGCAGAGCGTCCGAACAAAGAGCAGGGAAAGCCCCTCCCCTCCAGGCAAGTAGAGAGGGAAAGCAGAGCGTCCAAACAAAGAGCAGGGAAAGCCCCTCCCCTCCAGGCAAGTAGAGAGGGAAAGCAGAGCGTTCGAACAAAGAGCAGGGAAAGCCCCTCCCCTCCAGGCAAGTAGAGAGGGAAAGCAGAGCGTCCGAACAAAGAGCAGGGAAAGCCCCTCCCCTCCAGGCAAGTAGAGAGGGAAAGCAGAGCGCCCGTCCTTCTATCCTGTCCCTGCTCCGGAGGAACAATGTTTGTGAAGGGAAGAGAGACTACAGGTTCGGCTTAAAATTCTGATTTGACTTCCTGCTTTTTGTTTTTGGAGACACACAGCATTCAAATATGCTTTCTTCCATTTAAAGAGGGAGAGAGAGAGAGAGAGAGCACACGCTGGCTGGCTTGTGTGGGTGGATGGGGGGAAACTTTTGCCTTCCTTTCCTCACGTTATAGCCCTCTCCTGCATTCTTAGCCGTCTGTGTTTTTCCTTCCCTCCCCACTTAAAATGTGGTTACAAAGCATGGATCCACATGGATCCTCAGGATCTTTGCATTGGGTCACCCCAAATTCACCATCAGAGCACACAGCATGTCCATGGCTACAGCCTGCCCCCCCCCAAAAAAATCACGCACCCACTGTTGCCTGGGGCTGCAATGGTGCAAAAACGTGGTTACAAAGCATGGATCCACATAGATCCTCAGGATCTTTGCATTGGGTCAGCCAAAATTCACCATCAGATCACATGTCTGTGGCCACAGCATGAAGCACAAAAATGATACGTCCACTGTTTCATTCAGAATATTTTTTCCCTTGTTTTCCTCCTCTAAAAACGATGTGCGTGTTATGGTCAGGTGCGTGTTATAGAGCGAAAAATACGGTATTTTTGTGTTTTTATATTGCAAATTGCCCTGTGATCCTCAAATGAAGGGTGGTGTAGAAATCTCATAAATGAAACAAATAATTAATAAATTAAAGCATCTAGCGGACCTTGGTAAACAACCCTGTTTCTCAATTAAAATGCTTCCCATTTTGGAATGGAAGATCAGTTGGTGATACTGCCATGCGGTATGGCACAGGGCAACCATAACTTTGTCTACTCAGAAGTAAGGCACATTGAATTTTATTTATTTATTGAGTTTGTTGAGTTTATTTTCATTTCCACACTTCCTCCCAAAGGAGCTTAGGGGCTTTCTGGGGTGGGGCATGATAAAGCAACTGATTAGCAGGCAGCTTGGGACAGACAGAAGGCAGTATTTCTCCACTCATTATTTCGGCATGCACTTTCACAAGATTTGGTGACCACCAACTGAGTTGGCCTTAAAAGGGCATAGGTCTATTTGTGGCAATGAGTCTCCAGAATGAGAGAGGCAGTATGTCACTGAATGCCAGCTCCTTGGGAACAACATTGGGCAATGGGATATTGCCCTGCTTGTGGGCTTCCCAGACACACAAGAAACAGGATGCTAGACTGGATCGGCCATTGATCTGATCCTGCAGCGCTGTTCTTACATGTAGGGAAACACTATAGCTAGTCCTCCTTCCGCTGCCCATACAAGCAAGACTTCTGCATCTTCTGCTACGGAACTGGATTTCACCTTGAGCGGAGACTTGCAGGATATTATCTGGTAAGGTCTAAGACAACGTACAGTAGTGTTTTGAAATGACCATCTGCATACTAAGAGAAAAAGACTCTTATTTTTTAAAAAGTCTTAGGGCCTAAACTTTAGGCTGTTCAGAAATGATGGACAGAAGGAGCAGGGTTCTTGTTTTGAACCTATGTATCTGGTTTGAGTAGGCAACTGAGATAATTTTATTTTTCTACGAGGAGTGTGTTTATTGGTCTTGTGTGTGTCTGCATGAACACTCATATGGTTGGAATTCGTCAATGTGTCAGGGAATAGCAAAACAAATACACTAATCAGACCTGCTGGCAAACTGTTAAACTCTCCTACTGTTTTGTTTGAGAAGCATTCTAAATTGTTATCAAGTTTGATTTGATTTTTATGCTAGGAAGACAAGAGACCCTTCTTTTTCCTGGAGGTGTTCCTTCCCTGTCAAGTTAGTCAGACTAACGAGATAAATCAGTTTAACCCACAGTATCAAAACTGTCCACCTTTTTCCTGTACTCATTTGGAGCTTTCTTTACCTGTGCCAGTTTTCTGCATAAAACTATGAGATCTAACAGCTCAACTGTTAGAAAAAAGAAAGTTCTACTCCAGAAAGTCTCTTCATAAAGAGCAAACATATTTCTTGCTTTGCGGTTAATTGTGAACTTTTAAACAAACCTCCAATAAGACAAAGCAAATAAAGGAATCAGCCAATGCAGAAAGTCAGTCAGTTTTTAAAAAATCTAATAAAGATTTACTCATGGATGCAACATTTCAACAGTAGCTTTGCCACGGTGCTGCTGCTAAGCATGCTAATAGAACTTGTTAAGCAGCGCTATGGTGATAAAACTGTTGTTGATATTTGATATTACATCAATGATCTGTAGCAGAAACCAGGCATTGTGTTGCTGGGCAGCACCTTCTGTGGAGTTTAGTCTCGCCTTCCAAGAATCTTGGTTTAGCATCGTTAAGTCCAGAACCAAGTATCCCGGCGTACAACAAACAGATAGTTGCTAACAAGGCAAAATCGAACCATGGGTAATGGAAGAAGTTTGTTTAGCTAACCACTGCTCATTGTAAATCAGGAAACCTGGTTCATGTGTGTAAAAGTAAACCAAGATTCTTCAAAAGCTGAACTTGATGGTTCTTCTCCCCCTTCTGCATGGGTGGGAGAAGATAGGAGAGGGTAGTGTGCTAGACTAACACATTGCTTGGGCTTCTGAAGGCTCATTCACGTAGTGTTAAACAAACCTTCCCCTAACCCCATGCTCTCCAGATGTTTGGGAATGCACCTGCCATTGGCCCCAGCCAACATGACCAGTGGTCAGGGATGCTGCGAGTTCTATTCCAAAACATCTGAAGGGTAGCAGATTGGGAAAGGTCATGGTTACAAGTGCTATTTTTTTTTCTAGAAAAAGAGGTGTCAGGTGTGCGTGCAGGAGCCAGGCCCTGTGACCAATAGGACTCTGCAGGACTGGGGCCTTCCTAAGTTTGTTCTGAAGAAGCAAGGTGCGGCCACACAGGTGAGGCTGATTGGTAACCCACAGCACCTAGTGGCAAGAGCCGGGAAGGGATATAAGGTCAGCATTTTCCCTTCAGCTCTTTGCCACAGCAGCACACTCCCTGCCTTGCTGCGTTTGGTTTCTTGCTTCCTGATCCTTGAACCTCGGCTTCTTGACTCTCTGCTTCCTGATCCTCGGACCCTTGACTCCTTGCTCCTTGATCCTCGGACCCCTGACTTCATGCCTCCTTGATTCCTGACCCTCAGAACCTTGGCTTCTTGACTCCCGGCTTCTTGACCCTCGGACTCTTGGCTTCCTGGCTTCTGGACTGTTCCTGCTCCCACCCGGCCATCTTGCCCCCAGTCCTGGCATCCCCTGCCAGGACTTTGATCACCCGTGAACCAGACTGTGACACTGGAATGCCTCCCTTGTTCTCTTATAGTGGCAATGGCACCCACCTGAGGGGTCTTTAAAAAGTTCTGGTTTAGATATTATACACCCATTGAATTCAGTAGAGCTTACTTTAGAGTTGGCAGTGAGGTTGCTCCATGAGTGCCGTATGAATGCTGGATATAGAGACATTTTATTTTCCCCCAAGGAACCACTTGTGCATGCTTTTCTGGGTCATGGCTGTAATATATTCAACCCGTCTGTGGATATGTTTGAATGCAGGGTGGTTCGTGCTGAGAGAATACCAAAGATAGTTATTTTGCAGAAAGAAAAACTGCCCCATCAACTAGTCTTTTTATATATATATAAAAAATCTAGCTCTAATAAATAATGTTCTACAGCACATATTTGAGGATGGTCCAAGTACTGTTATGCTGCTTGCGTTCATCTTGCAGTTCATTGCACAGCAAAGCCAGCATTGCTCTCGCCAAGCATGGCTATTCAAGGACCCTAAAATGGCAGAAATGTCTGCCAGAGGCAACAAGTCGAACATTTGCTGGACTTCATCCAGGAAGCTTGTGGTTAGTAGCTTTCTCCGCCGAGGGAGAAGTGATTAAAAACAGAATAAGGATGCTAAAAACTGGATGATAACAGAAATATCTGACGATAAATCTCTATCCCTAGATGCAATTACATTTAATTTAATTACATTCGTGTGCATTCCCATTCACATGTACATCCAGACCTGACTGCATGGATAAATGTATGGTCTGTGAAGAGTAAAGCATATGGGTGAAAGCCCCAGGGTTTCCTTGATATTTTAAGATGATGTTTAGGGCTTACTTTAAAAGAAAAATACTTGAGGCTGCAAAAGAAACTGCTAATAAGCTGAACTGTCATACCTCCTGCAGAAAAGTGTAAAATAGGCATTTAAAAGCAGAACAGTTCTATAAATGCAGATTATTTTCCACATCAATTGCAACTTTCCTCTACAATTAATTGCTTTAATCCAGCAGTTTTGCTGCAAAGTGGAAAATGGTGAGGTGTTTACCCTTTCTACTCTAGTTTAAAAATGAGGCTCAGGAAGCAAATTGTATTTTAATGGGATTTTTTTTCTGAAATAAGCTTATAATAATGTCATCGTGGCTTCCCTCTCCCCCACTCCGCATTGCCTTATCTGATCAGTTACACCGAACAAGACGTGCACTCGCCTTAACTAAATTTCAAAAGTATGCACACGGATGCCTGCACAGATTGATGTGAAAGGTCTGAACTGGGTGAAACGGGTGGGTTGCTTTGCAGTATGTCACTGTCTGGCAGGTTCTTGGAATCTTTTCCACTTCACCTGCAAGCTGAAAGGTTCTGTGCTAATCTTCTAGTGCCCGCATGGTGAGAAACTCTGCCCCTTTGCTAAGAAATCTGTACCTATTCATGTTGGGATAGCCACCATGGTGCTCTCCAGATGTTACTGCACTAAAACACCTCACGTCCCTGACTTGTTACTCTTCCCCAGCTCCTGTGCTGCTTATGAAACAAACCAGAGACTGGCTTTAGCTGTCCCTACCAAGGCACATAGGGAACGCGGGTGGCTCTGTGGGTTAAACCACAGAGCCTAGGGCTTGCCGATCAGAAGGTCGGTGGTTCGAATCCCCATGATGGCGTGAGCTCCCGTTGCTCGGTCCCTGCTCCTGCCAACCTAGCAGTTCGAAAGCACATCAAGTGCAAGTAGATAAATAGGTACCACTCCGGTGGGAAGGTAAACGGCGCTTCCATGCGTTGCTCTGGTTTGCCAGAAGCAGCTTTGTCATGCTGGCCACATGACCTGCAAAAACTGTCTGCGGACAAATGCTGGCTCTCTCGGCCACTAAAGAGAGATGAGCGCGCAACTCCAGAGTTGTCCGCAAATGGACCTAACAGTCAGGGGTACCTTTATCAAGGCTCATGGTTTGTTTCTCTGCAAACTACCTTGAGTGTCACAGTTTGGTCTTGACTTACTGCTCATGGCTTATTTGATGGAAACAAACCACGAGCCTCTGTTCAGATCATGCAAAGTCGCTTTTGGACTTTATGTTAAGGGTTCTCTCCTGGAATAAAAGTATAGCAAAGATTAAAAAAAATATCTCTCTCTCTCTAGTGTGCCCTAGGTCTGCCATTTGAAACAAGCCTGCCGCATGGAAGGTCTGGTTCCAATTAGTCTAAAATTAAGGAAACATGATTTATTTATTTTTTTTGCGATTTCTACTAAGTTCTTGCCTTTTATTTTGCATTCATGAGAAATCTGCTTAATGTAAAAGTGCGTGCTTATAATATAAGTGAGTGTGTTCGCTGCCGAGAAGGAAATTATGTAGATTGCAGTCTTCTGAAAAATATCCCAGTGCTGTCAATGATTAGAGGGTGTGAAACTTGGAGACTTGGCCAATTTAAACTGCTTGAACTCTGCTACTGAACCTCTTGAGGGTAGTGGGTGGCAGCTATATTTTAAAGCATTTAAGGGTTCCACCTTTCCCAGGAGATGCCGTTTGTTTTCAATTTCCTGTCCCCACATTGCTAGTGATGCCTGTGTTAATTACTGTTTTTAAATGGAGAAGGTTGGTAGGGGGTATGGTTTTACTAATTGCATTCTAGGGTGAAATTATATGATTGAATACAGAGAAGATGAGCATTTTGTTCTGACGTTTATGGTTTAAAGGCATGGGATTGTTTTTGGACACTTATGTGTAACCAGGAGCTCATCTTTCCCTGCTGTGGTTCTAATTCCCGCATAATGACAATGCTATTCACATCTCTCCTCCCAGTGTATACAGGAGAGGACAGCCCATACCTGCCTACTGTGTTGAATGTTCAGAAGTATGTTAGATGTCTTGCTGTTTTGTCAAAGTTGTTGACTACCCCGTTCCAGCAGACCTGGGTCATGGGGGGAAAAAGTTAATCTCAAATGCAATCAAAGTTAATTCTTGAATTGAGGTAATGGACTCCACTGTTCCTTCTGCAAACAAGGGCAGGCATTCCTAGATTAATGAGGTCCGGATTCCTTGCGGCAGGTTAATTTATTTGAGTCAACACTTTATAAGAACACCTGAGCACTTCTCTGGCAAGGAACTAGGAGTTGTGTTATAAGAGTTAACCCTAGCATGCACTTAGATTAAAGGAAATCGTCTATAGATGCAAGTCTCTTGGCATGAGGTTGCCTATAAGAAATGTGCCATCCTTTCATAGTTTGGAAATTTTCATACCTATAGTAGTCCCAACATTTGGGCATTAGTAATGGTTAAGACCTACGTAAAACAATTGAATGAAAATTCTGCTTTCAGTACAACTTGGTCACAACTAATTGCGGTTTGAGTGGAGTCTGAACCTTTAAATAAAACTAAAGTCAAAAGATCTGTGAAGAACAGTCTTACATTTGGGTTTCAGAATTCTAGGGCCTCTCTTTGAACACCCCCCCCCCCCGATTTATGAGCATGAAAGTCAGTAATTTGGTACTTCTTATGAATTTACTTTTGGTATGTTTTAGCTCATTAGATTTGATCAGCCTCTGCCTCATCAATACATTAAATTGTGTCTTTAATGCCCCTGTTCTGAATTTTATTTTTAGGTCCAATTTGCAGCTGTTAGCCTGTTGGATCAGTGACTCTTAATGAAAATTCAAAGCAGGTTTTGATTATAAAGTTTAATGTCTCCCCAAAAGCTGTTAAGATTTAATGGGTTACATCTGTATCTTTCATTAATGGGCATTTAAAACAGTATGCACCTGTGCAATTACTCGTTAGAGAAGGTAAATCAAGAATATTATCTATCTTTACGCAGTGTTTCTGTTTAGTAAAACAAACAAAACACATTTCAGAATATGTTGTGTGCTGTTTTCTCGGTACTGGAGCCAAGATGATTTCAGGATGGAAAAACTGACACATTTGTGTGTGCGTGTTGTAAGGTTAAATTAGTCTATGCAACAGGTCCATTAAAGCCACCTACCCATTTGGCCTATAGGTTCCCATGCTAGTCATTTGTGGCACAGTGATGATCTGTAAGAGAAGACAAAGGCTGGCTTATTTTGGTTCCATGGATGCTGGTGGCGCTGTTGTCTAAACCATGGAGCCTCTTGGGCTTGCCGATTGGAAGAGCTCCTGTTGCTCTGTCCCAGCTCCTGCCAACCTAGCAGTTCGAAAGTATGCCAGTGTGAACAGATAAATAGGTACCGCTGTGGCGGGAAGGTAAACGGCGTTTCCGTGTTCTCTGGTTTTTGTCACGGTGTTCCGTTGTGCCAGAAGCGGTTTAGCCGTATTGGCCACATGACCCAGAAAGCTGTCTGTGGACGAATGTTGGCTCCCTCAGCCTGAAAGCGAGATGAGCGCCACAACCCCATAGTCACCTTTGACTGGACTTAACCGTCCAGGGGTCCCTTACCTTTTACCGGAGACAATATTTACTCAGTGCACGTATGGGGCTGCCTGCTAGCTTGGCCATCACCCCCTGCTGAAATTGTTGCTAGACTTGCTCTGCTCCTGTGCTGCTTATGAAACAAACCAGAGACTGGCTTTAGCCGTCCCTACCAAGGCTCATAGAGGACGTGGGTGGCGCTGTGGTCTAAACCACAGAGCCTAGGACTTGCTGATCAGAAGGTCAGCGGTTCGAATCCCCGCAACGGGGTGAGCACCCGTTGTTCTGTCCCAGCTCCTGCCCACCTAGCAGTTGGAAAGCACGTCAAGTGCAAGTTGATAAATAGGTACCAATCCGTTGGGAAGGTAAACAGCGTTTCCGTGTGCTGCTCTGGTTTGCCAGAAGCGGCTTGGTGTGAAATTAGATTGGGCATTTCCCTGACCCTCAGTTCACACCATTGGCCACTGGGAATGACGAGGGAAATGCACATTGTGATGTCACAGAACTGATAAGGGTGCCTACATATTAAAATAGAGCTGCAGTTTTGGGAGGCTGCCCTGTGTTAAACCCAAGTACAGTCAAACCTCATTCTGCATCCGCCTCCACTTGCGTCCGCTTCGGTGAATGTCTGCGGCAAACCCGGAAGTACCGGAACAGGTTACTTCCGGGTTTGCGATTCGCGCATGCACAGAAGCGCTAAATCGCACCGTGCGCAGATGCGGCACTTCAATGTGCATCATTTTCGGCTTGCGGACAGGCCTCTGGAACAGATCCCGTTCACAAAACGAGGTTTGACTGTATCTAAAGGTAAAGGTACCCCTGCCTGTACGGGCCAGTCGTGTCTGACTCTAGGGTTGCATGCTCATCTCACTCTAGAGGCCGTGAGCCGGCGCCGTCCGAAGACACGTCCGGGTCACGTGGCCAGCGTGACGAAGCTGCTCTGGCGAGACAGCACCAGCGCAGCATACGGAAACGCCGTTTACCTTCCCGCTATAAAGCGGTACCTATTTATCTACTTGCACTTAAGAGTGCTTTCGAACTGCTAGGTGGGCAGGAGCTGGGACCGAACGACGGGAACGCACCCCGCCGCGGGGATTCGAACCGCCGACCATACGATCGGCAAGTCCTAGGCGCTGAGGTTTTACCCACAGCGCCACCCACGTCCCTATGTATTTAGTTCTGCCCTAATTGTAATCTTAGGAGCAACACCTTCTTCTGGAAGAAGGGAACCAAACCCCCTGGCCCTTCCAGTCATTTTTTTTACTCTCAATTGTTCTGACAGTGTTTTGGTATGATAAACAAATCTATCTAAAGTGTTTGTTTCTGTTGCACTAATTAGCTAGCATTTCTGCTCACCCATAGAAAATAGGATGAAAAGTTTCTCGGAACAGACTAGAAGAATTTCAATTAACAGCTTCAATAAACACACAACTGTGGTGTTTTTTTGTTTTTTGTAATTCCAGAATTGGACACATGTTCCTTCCCAGACATTTTTTTTTTGCCTGAAGGTTGATAAAAGGAAACTTATTCATTTTATTCCACTTTCATCGTTTTCCATATTGTATGTAAGCATAGTGCCCAAACCAAAAATGTAAAGCACTGCTAGACCATTTAAACAGCCATGGCTTCCCACCCCGAATCCTGGGAACTCTGGTTTGTTAAGAGTCCCTAGCCAGCAGGACTAGTGGTTAGGGAAGATGGGAATTGTAGTCCCAAAACACCTGGACACCCAATTTTGGGACACCCTGGTCCAGAGGTTGTACGTGTTTTTTATATCGTAAAAAAGCACTGTGCGGTGCCAGAGATTTACAATACATTGTTTCAGTTTGAATATATCTCATTTTAGGGGTGCAACCTATGTCTGGTGCCAGCATATGATGGACCGATACAGTAGTTCTCCTGAGCATATATACAAATACAGTGGTACCTCAGGTTAAGTACTTAATTCGTTCCGGAGGTCCGTACTTAACCTGAAACTGTTCTTAACCTGAAGCACCACTTTAGCTAATGGGGCCTCCTGCTGCCGCCATCGGAGCACAATTTCTGTTCTCATCCTGAAGCAAAGTTCTTAACCTGAAGCACTATTTCTGGGTTAGCAGAGTGTGTAACCTGAAGCGTATGTAACCTGAAGCGTATGTAACCTGAGGTACCACTGTACATGATTTGTCTCTCGGTGTGTGTGATAAGCTGCTGGTGGTTTTAATAAGTTGTTGTACAGCTTGCCACAGAAGTTGGTGCAGTAAATTTCTTGCTACTTGGTTTCCTTCTCACTCATACTTTTAATTATCAGTATCTGTCACACTCGACTACTAATTAAAAATGATTAGTTTACAGCTGGTTTAGCAGTTGATGAAAAATTGATTCTAAAATTAAAGTTTCCCCAAAGGCAGGCATCTTCAGATTTCTCTCTCTGAGGCCTTTATTATTTCTGTAAAGATTCAGGGGTAAAAATTGTTCTGTACTACATGGCTTGGTTGCTTGAATATTTTAAAATGCTGCATATTTATGACACTTTCTGCATAACACACAAGGCGGCAGGTTAGGCAATGGTTTCAGTTTTTCAGGATGCAATCCTATACATTCTTACCTGGAAGGACACTAACTGATTCTGTAGGACTGTCTTCTGAGTAGTCTTGCATAAAGGGAGATAATTAGTGCCAAGTTGGAAAGATATGCAGAAGAAGACCTAACAACCAGAACATGGGAAATGTTCGATCAGATGTTCAGATGGATTTCAAGTCCACTTCAACAAGATGTTCAGTGAAGTTGGTCATACCCTAAGATGATGATCTTTTGATGTGTTTGATTTCACTATAATTTTATTCAAACACCGTCTTGCTTTTATTTTTTCCCTTCATTTTGACTAGTGCCAATAGTAAAGGAACCATGGTGTCATCAAAGTCATATCCAAATCCTGTTAGAAATATTGATATAATTTGTTCTGAAGAGATTTGATGAACTAATATGACCCCATCTTTGCTTACATTCTTTGTTTCTGCGTTCCCTGTGTATGTACAGTATTAGTTTGTGGAACAAATTGCAAAAGAGTTTTTTTCTTCTTATTGTTACTCTTCATTGTTCCATGTAAATTGCACAAAACTGAATAATATGCATATAGAATATATTGTATAGCACAATATTTCCATTACACTATCAAGGCCATAAATTCTATTATATGTAGGAAAATAGTTACGAGTCAGTTAAGAACTGGGCTCAGATGCTGTTCAAATGTTCTCGTCATTGTTAAAGTATATCTTGCTAGGATGCTGAAGGTTCTCAATTGTGCAGCAAGACTTTCTGCACATGGAGTTCCCTGCTCTGAATTGAGACTCAAATCTGCAAGCTTTAATCAGGTTCCTGAGCTTTATTGGCAGTTCAGGACTTTTTTTACTGGGATCAAAGGCTAAATATAAAATTCTCCTGCCTTTGCAAACGGTTCTATCATGTGGTGAAATCTGGCTAGCAGTTCCACACACTTGAGTTTAGTGAAAGAGCCTAGCCGCCTAGCAAGAGGTGTCAACCCCTCCTTTTCCATCGTCATTTCTGCACATGTTATCTCTTCCGATATTTACCTTTAAGTTTTGTTCAGCGTTGTGCAGTAAGACTTTGATTACTGTGGTTGTCTTTGGAGCACTGTAATGGGATTTTCCCCTGCCTCCGGGACATTCTTAGTGCAACAAGATAAGGTTCAATGTAGAACTTTCTCCTATTTGAGAGAGGATCACAAACATAGCATCTCTCTTTAACTTGATGGATACCAAGGATGCTAAGTTGATACTGGGCAAGCTGTTATAATCTTCCATGCTCCTGCACATTATTTTAGCCACTGACTTCTAAGAGCAATTTTCACTTCTAGTATGTGACAGGTTTACTTGGTAGTTCCTTAATCAATGAGACATTTCAGCTCATCCCTATATAATATTTATGGTTCACAGGGGAAATGCTGGATTGAAATAAGGGCACTTGCCTTTCTCCCAATGGCACGTGCATACAAAATGGCTTTAAGGGTTTTGAAGAGGGTTGGGTTACTGCCATATAATATGGGGAAAACATCACTCCATCTCATAATGCAACATTGTGTTGGCTATCGATAAACGGGTGTTCATTTATTTAATTGAATACATTTGCACACTGCTCGTTGTATCAAGTTCGCTGGGCAGTTTACACGAGCAACAAAATAAACCGCAGAAGCATAAAACCTGAGAAAGGGGAATTTGGTGCAAAACCTGAAGCACCCAATAGATCGTAATTAAAGGTGCAATGGGACACAGGTGGCACTGTGGGTTAAACCACAGAGCCTAGGGCTTGCCGATCAGAAGGTCGGCAGTTCGAATCCCCACGACGGGGTGAGCTCCCGTTGCTCAGTCCCTGCTCCTGCCAACCTAGCAGTTTGAAAGCACATCAAAGTGCAAGTAAATAAATAGGTACTGCTCCGGCAGGAAGGTAAACGGCGTTTCCGTGCACTGCTCTGGTTCGCCAGAAACTGCTTAGTCATGCTGGCCACATGACCCGGAAGCTGTACACCGGCTCCCTTGGCCAATAAAGCGAGATGAGCGCTGCAACCCCAGAGTCGGCCATGACTGGACCTAATGGTCAGGGGTCCCTTTACCTTTACTAAAGGTGCAATGCTAGCCCCTTTTGCAGCGGGCTGGGGTTGAACTGGGCAACAATGCCCCTTCACACAGCCCAGTCAACCTATGTCTCCACCAACAAGTTGCATTTGCTCCTAAAGCAGCTCCACTGCTGTTACAGGACATCAGTGAGCCCGTTGAAGAATGGAATAAGCTCTTATCAGCTCCAGGCAGTTGCAACCATTTGCTTGCTGCCACCACAACCCTTTCTTTCCTGGTTGATGTGGATTTTGGTGGTGGATTTTGGTGGTGGCTCCACTGTTCCACTAAGCTGTGCTAGGATTGTGTCTCAAGTGATCTTTATTTGGCACATAAAAGGCCATGCCGTTGGTACCAGTGAGAACCTCTGGGAAGACCAGTCCATAAACTGCTGCCTGCCTCACTTCATTAGACTGGGGAGCCTGGAGAAGGGTCCCCAAAGAAGATGTCAAAGTCTGGGGAGCGAAGTATGAGCCAAGCGATCTTTTAAGTGCCTGAAGAAACGCTTTTGATGGATCTCCACAAGAGATTCTTTGAGGGAAAGAGGCCTGTCTGTGACTATGTTGTGCTAACCCTCCTTGTTCCATGATTTTATTAAATCCAAATGTTAGCTACCACTACAGCCTACTCATGAAAAGATCTGGAGGGGTATGATTTCAGCATGCTTATTATGTTTTGTTTTCAAACCAGCCACATAATATTGCTATCCAGAATAAAGCTTTATTGTTCCTTGAGCAATAGCAACATCTTGTTTGCGCAGTAGCTGAGAAGATAGAAAATCTAGCTATTCCTAATTTTGCTTGTTCCCCCATTGCTGGGAATGAATGTAGTTAATTGGTGCAAATCTTTATTTTCGGAGTGATTTCATCTCTTTATTTTATAGCCTAGCTATCTTGCATAATGTGCTCCTAGATAGTCAAAAGATGCCCTCTGTGGAGGGTTGATATATTTAGAGCCATGGAGTGTGCAGTCATTTTAGTGGTCCCTCAGGTGGTATAAAGTTTGCAACAATATTTTTAGTCAGTTATCACCTGAAGTTAGCGTGTTAAAACTGTAGTCAATAAATTTGAGTAGTGTTCGAAGAAGACTTAAAAAAAAGACAAAAAAAACCTAGAAAGGAATGTGTGTTCTTAAAAAGAGCTTTTGGATCGCTTGCAACTTGAAAGATGAACTTGAGAGGCAAAGGATGATTGACTTGTATTAGTGAAGGGAAAGAATCTTTATTCTCAGCTGGAAAAGAGACTGCACAGTCCTTTGAAGCATTTGTTCAGACTGGAATAAGCTGACCTTTAAGATTTTAAGTGAGTTGAAATCAGAATCTTTACTGTCAGTGCACTTCAAGATTAAGAAGTCCTGGATTTACTCTAGAACTTCTTAAAAATGGACTTCTATTATGTTGATCAGATTTGTTACTATAGTAGCCCAAACAGGAGCTTTCCCCCATTGTAAAAATTAATCTTTTCCTTGTTTCTCCCCCTGCAAATGAATATTCTGTACAGTTCATGGTAGGGTTTCCACTACAGTATATTCCCCTAAATAAATAAAAAATACCTATTCGGACTGTTAAAACTATATTGCAGAAATGTCAGTTTTTATAACATGGGTGATTATATGGTATTCTATATCTAAGCATAATGTGTATATATTTTATAAGGGGCTATCGCCAATGAAGCAAATATTTATGGTGAAAAATAATTTTAAGTGCCTTTGCATTTGGAGGTAGCAAACTATTTGTGTTCATATAGGCACCTGCCAACCTAGCAGTTTGAAAGCACGTCAAAGTGCAAGTAGATAAATAGGTACTGCTCTGGCAGGAAGGTAAACGGCGTTTCCGTGCGCTGCTCTGCTTTCGGCGTTCCATTGCACCAGAAGCGGCTTAGTCATGCTGGCCACATGACCCGGAAGCTGTCTGCGGACAGACGCTGGCTCCCTCGGCCAGTAAAGCGAGATGAGTGCTGCAACACCAGAGTCGTCTGCAACTGGACTTAACGGTCAGGGGTCCCCTTTACCCTTTACCCCTAGGCACTTGGGTACCCAATGTAGGTTATTGTGCAGGAGGTGTTTTTGAAACAATTGACAAAATTTCATTTTGGATGTGATTTTATTCTTAGGTGGTATACTACAGAACCATTTTAAAGGCTTGAATCCAAAGAAATAATGTGATTGTGAATCAGGAAACCAGATGTACATCAGAAAAAAATTAATCTGCAGCTGCTGCTCTTTCAGGAGAGGCTAGCCTCTTAAAAAATAGCCCAGTGGCTTACCTCTTCAGGAACGGCAGCTCCTGGAGAGAAATCACACAATAAATCTTTGGCTAGGCTACCTGCTTAGTGTGCTTACTTGCATGTGGATTGACTAATTAGGTTGTGGCCAATATTAGTAGTTCATGGATGGTATATCATGGCTTGGAGCAGCTCATGAATATTGAAAATCCTAGAAAAGCTTATAATTTTTTAATGACCCTTGTTGAAAGGTCGAACGCAGCATTTATGATCTTACTTCTCCGCAGTAATTAGCAGTCAGAATGAATAAGTGTGCCAATTTCATAAAATAGCAGCTCATTGGGGATGCTGAAAATTAATTCAGTCCTCCAATTAGAACCACCTGTATTGTGCTAAACGATAGTTTTCTAGCTCTGTAAACAAATAGCTTTTGTGACTTACAAAAAAAAAAAAAATTGGCAAAGTTTCCAATTCATTTCCAATTTAGGGAAAAACCCACAATTGCTGTGCCTGACTCGGACATTTGTCAAAATCCTATTTCCTGAAAGGTAACCTGAACTGTGTTCTTATATTATACCTGAGTGAAGATTTAGTAATTTCTAAATTGCATCTTAAGTAGGTATGAACTAACAGTTAAATAACTGGAGGAAGTTCACATATGCAGTCAGTATTGCTTTTATGATCTGGTGTGTGGTGACATTTTACCTGTTGCACAGAGCAATCCTAAGCACAAGAAGAGGGAGAGAATGAAGTACAACAGCTCCAAGTTGATATGGTTAATGGGCTTGATCCCTGGACCTCTGAGGAGAACAGGGGACCTTTGGACCCAGTCCTCTTCCCCAGCGGGCCACCAGGGAATCAGCTGAAAGGCCATCAACATGGGATAAAGCACCCCCTACCATTCTCTGGAAACCATTTGGATGCATTAAGTTGCGGGGGCGGACCATCTGAATTGGTTCCACCTCCCTGCAGAGGGGAAGGGTCACGGAGAAGTCCAGTTGCACCAGGAAGTGATCTGGCCATGGCACTTCTTTAGTTTCGCTTTTACTTAGTGTCAGATCACCAACATCCATAGAGGTGAACACCGAATGTCTCCCAGCCAGCAGATCTGGGCATTGGAAATGTTCTAGCTAGCTGCAAGGATGAACTTGCCAAGACTAAACTGTCATGAAGGGAGATGGTGGGAGAGTAAAATGGTTCAGGTTGTGCAGTGTTACCGTATTTTTCGCCCTATAGGACGCACTTTTTCCCCTCCAAAAATGAAGGGGAAATCTGGGTGCGTCCTATGGGGCGAATGCAGGCTTTCGCTGAAGCCTGGAGAGCAAGAGGGGTCCGTGCGCACCGACCCCTCTCGCTCTCCAGGCTTCAGGAAGCTATCCCAATTCTTGCAAGCCCGGCGAGATGTCCCGCGGGCACGCAAGGCTTGCGGGCAGCAGCCTGCACCCAAAAGCTGGGGACAGCGGGGAGGCGCAGCGCCGCCACCCCGCTATTCCCCGACCTGATCTGGAGGCTGGGGGTGGGAGAAGCAAGCCTGCTTCTCCCCCCCGCCAGCCCCACAAGCTCGGGGGTAGGGGGATGGTGGAGCGCCGCCACCCCGCTATTCCCCGACCTGATCTGGAGGCTGGCGGGGGGAGAAGCAAGCCTGCTTCTCCCCCCGCCAGCCCCACAAGCTCGCGGGATAGCGGGCCAAGCTGTCCCTGAAGGCAGAAGAGGGAGACGGAGCACTCCGTCTCCCTCTTCTAGCTTGGGATGGTTGCGCAAAGCCTCTGCGGGGCAGCGCAGTGCGCTGCCCCACAGAGGCTTGGGAGGCTGTCCCTGAAGGCAGAAGAGGGAGACAAAGTGCTCCGTCTCCCTCTTCTAGCTTGGGGATGGCTGCGCAAACCTGGGGGGAAATAAATTTTTTCCCCTTGATTTCCCCCCCCCCAAAAAAGGTGCGTCCTATGGGCCGGTGCGTCCTATAGGGCGAAAAATACGGTAATCCATTTTAAATATCTAAGAGAGTATAGCCAGTGGCGTAGCGTGGGTTGTCAGCACCCGGGGCAAGGCAAGTAATTTGCGCCCCCTAACCCATGGATTTGCGCCCCCTAACCCTAATCCCCAAATATTGCGCCCGGTGCTGCTGGCCCCCCCTGCACCCCCCACGCTACGCCACTGAGTATAGCTGTTGTTACATATATGGACACATTTTGCAAACTTTCCCTTTCCATTTATATTTTCTCAGAGCTAATTACAGAAACGACATCTTTTAAAACACAATTTCTAGTCTTTTGATGCTGTTCTCCTTTTGCTTACTTGTGGTATCTCCGTAACCTAATAGATGTTTTCCCATTCACTCCGCACAGAGTGTATTTTATTTCATATAGCCATTCCCATTTAAAACTGTAAAGGAACTGAATATTCAACTCTTTGGAATTGGATATAATTTTAGAGCTATTGTGTGTTTTTTTTTTATTCTTGTAATGTGGAGTATTCTACTCAAGTAATTTAGTTCATTGAAATTGTGTGTGTGAGAGAGACTACACATTCCAGACTAATTTTGTAACTCTTTTGGCCCCATATTTTATTATAATTTTCTATAGTACATGTAAAGCATAACCATGATTATTAAGGAAGCTGAGTTAAGGTCTGTTGCTCAGCACCAATCGCCCTTCCGTGGGATGTCTATACGTAGACATGCCAGCAAAACTTGTCCCTCTGTAAGTGGGTTGATTACAAAGACATAGCAACATTTGCTATGTTCAGACATAATGTTTTTAACCATAATGAAAAACCTCAGTGTAAATCACAATAGGTAGTCAGATACAATTGTTTTCTCATAACCGTTGTTAAACGTTATGCCTGCAGAGGGGTGTTTAGAAAGAAAACTGCGCTGAAAACACTTCATCTCACTATTTCTCAAAACATTCCCTCTCACTTGTTACATCTTCTTTATTGATTATGATGCATAAATTACCATGGAAATTGCCTGTAGTTCAGTACAGCAAACTTGTGTATTGATCAGATACCTGTGAGATACTTCTTGGTTCCTGCTTTGTTTTGCAGTTAAGATTATTTTCACTGAAATAGCTTTTCTCCTTTTTATTTAAGCCAATGTGCTTCGTAGTAATTCACTAGCTTGTTCAGCCAAACTGGGACCTGTTTATACCAGAGGGAGGCATAACGTCAGTGGTATTAGCTGTGAATTTTGCCATATTTCCTTCCCGCTGGTGGCAGAATACTCTCCAATATACTATAATGGGAGCAACTGCTGCTATTAACTACTGTAAGGTTGAGTCTTGTATGTCCCTGAAATCAATTAATTCTACAGTGGTATACTGCCAGTCTAAGAACTTCTGCCAAGAAAAAAAGAAAGAAGAGAGAGTCTAATCTCAAATGAGCCCATAAACTGCTAGCAAGGCCTGTGGATAAAAAGCAGGATGCAGAAGTTGTACAGTGTTATTTTTAAACGTAGACACTGAACCGTCAGCAGTGGAAAAGCAGTTTCGCTTGGAATAAATGCTTCCAGACCCAGAACCACCCACACGATAAGGGGCTTTTGCCAGAGGAAATGAAATATAATGCATCCTACACTTCTCTGGGAATGTTCACAGGCTATGATATCATGAATATATTGCCAGCCATCAACTGCAGACTCAAATATATGGCTTTAATATAATGGCTCTAAATTAAATGTTAAGTTGCTTTCCAAATGCATAATTAACTTAAGGAATTCCGTAGCACAGGTTATGGTGATGGCCATTCCTTTAGATCTATACTTAATCCTTTTTTAAAACTATCTATCATTTTTCATCAAGTTAGGACAGCTAAATGGAGCCCTATGTTTGGAGAACAGCACATTCCTGAATTCCAATTATGGTGGGCAAACGAAAACAGAAGGTTGTCGCTTTCCGGCCTTTCCTGTGAGATCCCAAGAGGCATGTGGTAGGCCTCTGTTGGGGATAGGATGCAGGACTAAATCTAGGTCTGATCCAGCAGATATATTTTTATTTCTTCTTAGGTTACATTCACAAGAGTTCCATTATTTGTATATCCATAGTACTCTGTAAAGTTGCCTATTACTAATATTTTTTTTAATTATATTTTATTATTTAAAAAAATCACATATACATTCCAATAATACATAATAGGTTTTTTCTTTTGTTTGGTTGACTTCCCACCCCATTTCCCATGGTAATTTTAATTTTGCCCCCTTGCCACACCCTGTCTTCGCCCTCTTATATTATGACAAAAATACAGTAGTCATCTAATTCCTTTTGTTGCACAATCCTACTCGTGAATTCATCATATTATAAATAGTCCAAAAAAGGCTTCCATTCTTCTGCAAAACAATCATTGTTAGGTTCTCTTATTTTAGCAGCTGTTAGTTTTGCCGATTCCACATAGTCCATCACTTTGCTTATCCATTTTTCCTCGGTGGGAAAGCCCATCACTAATATTTTAATAGATTGAGCAATTCCAATGAATATTCTGAACAGGAACATAGCAAGCTGCCTTACACTGAACCCTTACCCTTGGCCCATCTAGCTCTTATGGTTTGCACTTACTTGGCATCAACTGCCCAGGGTTTCAGACTGGAGACATTCCCAGTCTTATCTGGAGATGCCAGACATTGATCCAGGCACCTTCTTCAAGAGCCCTGAGCTACAGCCCTTACCCAGTAGGTGTGCTACAGTTGTTTTCTTACACAGCAAAGCTAGCTTCAATGCCTTCTTTCTTCCTCCACTTCTAGCACCCTCCACTCTAGGGATAGGATATCAGAGCTTGTGCATGCATAACGCAAAAAAATAAAACGTGGTTGTGGACGGCTTTGCTTGGTCATGCGGAAAGGCCCTGAGTGTCTTTGCTTCTGTCATTTAAGTAATTCGGTTAAAGCATACACTTTAATCCTATTAGTATTCCACTGTTGTTACAGGGATAGCTCAAGTAATCATGCCGTTTTGCTTGGTAGCAAACCTGGCTATGGCAGAGTCTCCTGTTTGACAATCCAGGATGACATAGATTTCAGCCTCAGCAAAGGAAATTTAATTACTTACTACCTAGACAAGGTGTAAACACACATTTAATTGCTTACAATGCAGATGTTGGTGACTTCACTTAGCATGTGTGTGTGCATGCACGTAGACTGACCTGGATCTGGAAAAGAGGTTATGCCAGTCTCCTTTGTAATTGCCAACTGACTACTGTGGTAGTAATGCACTTTGAGAAGAGGAATCACCTGGAACATCAAAGCACCTCTTTTCAAGGAGCTGAGCAATTAAGAAGGGTTAATTGAGTGGCACCTGAAGGAAAGTGGGGACTGGATAAGTAGTGAAATGTGAATCTCACACATGGATCTCTCTTGCTGGGATGGTCCAATGTGTAGTTGTATCTAGTTGTGTCCTTCCACTCATGGAAGGATATTTGCTGCAGTGGAGACTTCCATGAATGGAAGGGGGATGAGGATGCAACTTTTGCAAATTCCTCCTTTCTCCTGCCGCTTCCCACTCCATTCCCATGGTGTTCTAAACCCTCCCCACCCAATGCAGATTTGGAAGCGGTGCACAGAGGGCTGACAACAGAAAGGGGAATAGATGACAATGGCCTGTCTTCCTCCAGTCACAGCAGCCTCTGCTGGGGCAAGGAGCCTTTTGGGAGTGGAGACTCACAACCCACTTACTATAATGGAATGCTGATTTCTGTAATAGCGTATGTATTTAAACTGTAGGATTTCATGGACTATTGGGTCTTTGGAGATCTTGCCTAGTAACATTCCAGACCTTATCTGTCATAGGGTATATGCAGAAATTACTGCTGAAAACTGAATGTCATGTGAAAGGATGCACAGCTCGGCAGTGAGTTGCCTACTGTGAGTTGCATTCAGTAGGGTTGGGCAGCAGAATAAAAGGGAAACATGAATTAGTTCACATATTCATGCTCATCACTTGATGGCAGCATCAAGTGATGACTTGCCTGAAAGGGATAACCATCAAGAGTTTTCGTATGATCCAAAATACAGTTGTTTTCAAGAGAACTGGTTTGTGACTCCCACTGGGAAGCAGGTGCTGAACATAGATGTGAATTTGTCCTATCTCTCTAGCCTTTGTTTTCATTGTGCTTTAATTTAGTATGCCCAAAATACACATTGTATAATAGTCACCAAAAGGTGCATTTAGTTGACTTCAAGTGTAATATTGTGTGTTCGGTAAAACACACTTTAAAGCCAACCTGACAAAACAAAGTACAGTCGTACCTTGGTTCTCGAACAGAATCTGTTTCGGAAGTTTGTCTGACTTCCGAAAACGTTTGAAAACCAAGACGCAGCTTCTGATTGGCTGCAGGAGCTTCCTGCACTCAATTGGAAGCCCCGCCGGACGTTCAGGTTCCAAAGAACATTCGCAAACCCGAACACACACTTCTGGGTTTGCGGAGTTCAGGAGCCAAAACGTACGAGTCACAAGGCATTCGAGAACGAAGGTACGACTGTACCTTGTTTTGCCAGATTGGCTTTAATGTGAAGCTAATTAATTAGGGATCATCTGTATGTGAATACTTGAGAGGAAGCTCATTCAGTGGCCAGGGAAAACAAACTTTTAGGGAAAAGTTGAATGTGGCAGCTAGACTGGTGACTGGGAGTGGCCGCTGAGAGAAGCCAAGTTACAGGGATCCAGGCAGAGGGCCTTCTTGGTAGTGGCACCCTCCCACCAGATGCCAAAGAGAACAACAACTACCAGACTTTTAGAAGACATCTGAAGGCAGCCCTGTTTAGGGAAGCTTTTAATGTTTGATGGACTACTGTATTTTAATATTTTGTTGGAAGCTGCTCAGAGTGGCTGGGGAAACCCAGCCAGATGGGCGGGGTATAAATAATAAATTATTATTATTGTAAATTGTTGTTGTTGTTGTTGTTCTGTATTACAGACCAGGGTCTTTGTTTTGTTTTGTTAAAATTGCTGGGGTTTTTTTGTTTTGTTTTGTTTTGCTTGGAGACAGGAATAATCACTTTGTACTATTACTTGGGGAAGATTGCGTCTGAAAATGACTTTCTCTTGAAGTCCATTGTAGACTGTATATACTACAGTGTTTTAGCTTTTTATTTATAGAAATGAATTGTTAGGAGGTGAAATGCATACCTGGATTTGTCTATGGAGGTCTTGGTAATTCCAGCAAGTCATTTTCATTGTAGCAGTTTCACTCTGAATGAGCTCTCTGCATCCGATGTTTTAGTGAGAATCAACACATTTGTTCTGCAAATTGCAATGCAACTTGTCAGAACCTGGATCCTATTTCTCTGGTCAGGTGCCCACTGCTATAGGAAACTCATTGCTTTCAATGACCTTCTCCATTCAGTGCCATTCTAGTGGGCTGATCCACAGGTCCTTACTATCCATGAAGACTTGAGAGTCTGGAATTCTGCACTTGCATATTGCATACTTTTGAGTTGCATGGTTCCTGAAAAATGGTTTATTATGCAAAAACCATATACTCACCTTAAACCATGGGTAGGCAAGCTAAGGCCCGGGGGCCAGATCCAGCCCAATCGTCTTCTCAATCCGGCTCACGGACAGTCCAGGAATCAGCGTGTTTTTACATGAATAGAATGTGTCCTTTTATTTAAAATGCATATCTGGGTTATTTGTGGAGCATAGGAATTTGTTCATCCCCCCCCCATAGTCCCGCCAGTGGACCGGGACCCCGCTGAAAAAGTTTGCTGACCCTGGCTTAAAACCATGCTTGATATTACTTGGTATTGATGTAGTAAGACACTGATGTTTGAATATTTTGTGCATCTTAGTAGCCTGAAGAAAACTTATCTCCATAGCAAGACTGAGTTTGGAGTCCTAAAGTTATGGGTTTTCCCTACTTGATTGATTCTTACGTAGACATCAGTAGCCATTCTGCCTGGCTGCATCAGAAGCCTGCCTCTCAGCCTCTAACTGTTTCTATTCTGCCTGATCATTCTGTAAGCTTTATAGAAGGTTATGCAATAGTTGGTACTTCTATTTTCTTACCTCCTCTCATCTTCATATTCCTTAATAAGCAGAGATTTCCAGTGCAATCATCCCCCTTGCTCCTTCCTTTATAGTGTGAGTAATCAAGTCAAAAAACCTCTAATAAACCACAGTTTCCTGTTTCATCCAAACTGGGTAACTGGTTTGACACAAGCCAGGTTATTAAACCAACTTGAAACCACGGCTTAATATCCCCAACTTCTTCCAAAGTTGGGAACAATTGTTTCCCAGTTTGAATGAAATATGAAACTATGGTTCATTAGGTGTCCTGGATTGATGACTTGCAGCGTGAAAGAGTGAGGGGGCTGCTTGTATGGTGAAAGGTTGGTTGTTCTCTATCATTTTATTAAACTCAGATTGTCTGAAACTGAGTCATTGGCTGTTTTGAAACTGTTACTAGCCTTTAGCAAAGAAAGAGGAGCCAAGAAAGAACTATAGAAAATAAATATGCATAGTTGTCAAAGTGAGCAGCAGTCTTTTAAAAAATAAATCGCTGTGTGCTTGGGTATTTACAAGTATGCGTTCAAGTTTTTAGGAATTGTTATTAGTACAGTAAATATGTACAGGGTGCGCATATTACAGACCTACTTGTCAAATGACGGTCTTGTTGGATCCATAATATTGCCTTGGGGTATGTGGCTATCTCGTTTTAAATAATGCTTTACATCTTTAACACAAAACTACTTTCTTCCTCCTGCCTTTGGATTGTTTCCTAATTGAATTGTCCGGCAGCCAACTTGTAACTATTGATTTAGTTAATGCTGAACTTTGGACCCAAGCTGTTTAAACAGATTACACTCTACTTTTATCAGAGAGAACTCCCCCCTGCTTTTTAGCAAGGCTAGTTGGATTATTTGTCTTATTTGATTATATATTGACACAGCACGGTAGAGAAGAGTCTTGAATATTCAAATTATGACGACTGTTCTATTAAGGTAATGGGCGCACTTGTGGGGCAAATGTGTGCACAGTTTCTCTCTCGAGCTCCTTCATGCGTCGAGCATAGATGGACCCACCTCCTCATTTTGAAATTTTGTTAGCACACATATCAACATAAGCAATTTGTGAATCAACTTGACCATCCTTTGTGACTATGTAAATAGATGAGCAAGGGATTCCCTGGTCTTGAATGGGGTAACTGTGCCCCTGAAGGACCAGGTGCGCAGCCTGGGAGTCATTTTGGACTCACAGCTGTCCATGGAGGCACAGGTCAAATCTGTGTCCAGGGCAGCTGTCTACCAGCTCCACCTGGTACGCAGGCTAAGACCCTACCTGCCCGCGAACTGTCTCGCCAGAGTGGTGCATGCTCTAGTTATCTCACGCCTGGACTACTGCAACGCGCTCTACGTGGGGCTACTTTTGAAGGTGACCCGGAAACTGCAATTAATCCAGAATGCGGCAGCTAGACTGGTGACTGGGAGTGGCCGCCGGGACCACATAACACCAGTTCTGAGAGATTTGCATTGGCTCCCAGTACGTTTCCGAGCACGATTCAAAGTGTTGGTGCTGACCTTTAAAGCCCTAAACGGCCTCGGTCCTGTATACCTGAAGGAGCGTCTCCACCCCCATCGTTCAGCCCGGACACTGAGATCCAGCGCCGAGGGCCTTCTGGCGGTTCCCTCATTGCGAGAAGTGAGGCTACAGGGAACCAGACAGAGGGCCTTCTCGGTAGTGGCGCACGCCCTGTGGAACGGCCTCCCATCAGATGTCAAAGAGATAAATAATTACCTGACATTCAGAAGACATCTTAAGGCAGCCCTGTTCAGGGAAGTTTTTAATATGTAACGCTGTACTGTTTTTAACACTGATTGGGAGCCGCCCAGAGTGGCTGGGGAAACTCAGCCAGATGGGCGGGGTATAAATAATAAATTATTATTATTATTATTATTATTATTATTATTATTATTATTATTATTATTATTATTTAGAAAATGTTTATGTGGGCCACGTTTCAATGAAAGGCATGTATCAAAGGGAGGTAAACTGCAAAATGAACTCCACAGGGGGAGTATAATTACTTTATACTCTACAGGCCTCTGACAGAAACATTGAACATCCTTTAGTGAATGCCATAGATGTTTCCTGATATTTTATGCAGGGGAAGAGTCCTTTGGAATGACAAGCCTTCTGCGGGAAATGGTCTGCATGTTGTCTATTTCTAGCCCGAACCTAGGGACCAGTGGCATTTCCAACTCCAGACATCCTTTGTGGATGTCATAGCATGCTCAGTGACAGGCAAATGTATTTCTGGAAGCTGGTTCTGTAATATTGATGACTTTAAATACAGCAGTGAAGTGGGTGGCTTGCAATGGGAAGTTTGTGAAATAAATATGTATCAGCTGCTATTGTGAAATGTCTTCATGATCTCAGATGGGTTTTGGGTTATGCTTTCAAGAGTTCTTTTCAAGCAGATGTGGCTTTTATTGTTGTTATGGGTTGTTATGGCTTTAAAAACAACAACCCACCTGTATGTGTGTTAAAGCTTTTCACAGAAAAGCCATCAGCAGTAGTACATTTTGTTTCGTATAAAAAGGCTATAGAGCCAAATGGGAAATCTGAACTTCAAAAATGACTTCATTTTTGCTTCTGCCCTTGTACGATGGAAAGTACTGATAGACTTCCTTATTATGATCTGGTGTGTACTCATTGAAGATGGGAGTAAAGAGGACAGAACATCAAAGTAAAATGTGTTGGCCTTTTTTTTTTTAATTGCTTTAATACCAACTGTATAAATATTGAGTCAAGTGGTAGCAAATCACATCTCCACAACTCTCAAACAAAGGCTGATGTAAGAAATAGATGTTTCCATTGCAGACTAAAACATAGCAGCAAAATATCCAGTTTTAAAATGTTGTGCTTGGATTGTTTCCAAATTGTTTCTTTCCTCACACCCTGTCCTCCCTGGAAACTGACTACAGGTGATGCTGCTACCAGGACTCTCTTAAAAAAATTATTGATGCTTTGTTGATATCAGAACTTTTCTGGGCTGCTCCAAAGTGGTATAATAGACTTACTGGATTAGACTAATAGTAGTTTCCAAAAAGAGAACTGTTTGGGTGGTTCTTCGCGCAATGTGTGTGATTCACTCCAAACATGGGTGATGTTATGTTGGCAAATAGAAACTCTTGGCAGATCTTAGCAGCTGATCACGCAGGAGCAGGAAATTGATGGGTTGTCTTACGAAATGAATTCTTTTGATAACCAAGATGTGAAGCTGAGATATGGCTTCAGGACTGGTCAGAACCACACTCGTACCTTACTTCCTAAGGTAGGAGAGTGAGAGAGATTGTTCTTTCATTATGCCCTATATCAGTAAGGTTTTCAGTGTCTATAGGAGCAGTTTTTGACCACTGCAAGCTACAATGTATATTCTCCCTTTGCCCCAATGATTCCTCACAAGCACACTGATTATCCAGTACAGTCTGTGTTCCAATAGTTCCCCCATGTTTCTTTTCTTTTAAAAATGCCTAGCTTCACTGACATCAGGCATGGTGGCTCACCCCCACTTTCTAAGGAAGCAGTTTGCTGTGCAAGCTGTCACTTATCAATGGCTGTCAGAAACCATTCTGGCGCCTCTCCTTTTTATGTGTTGTGATATAAGCCGGTTGACCCCTCTTGCAGTAATGACATTTAAATATAAAGATTCTGGATGAGAAAAAGCAAAGGTTTTTTCTTTGGGGGGGGGCCCTCCACCATTTGATCATAGTAAAAGTGACAAATTGCTTCTCTTAAGCTTCATTGCTCAAGATGATTTACAAGACCTTCACAATCAGTTTTAAGGAGCTACCTACAGTGCAGTAATGCTTTTGGAGATAGATAGCATTAGCAACAACAACAAAAATACCCACCTTGTTAGTGTACTTGAATACATGTTGTAAAATACAGTTTTGTTTATGGAATATGTCAGCTGAATTTTAAATTAACCTGAGCTTGCACTCTTATAAATAAATATAAATTTATGTGTGCACTGTAAAAGATCGTTTTGGCATTTGATAATTGTCACCCAGATTCTGTGGCAAAGCTAGTAAAAGCTGGGGCCTGCAAAACACTGTTTGCTACAGTGGTGCCCCGCAAGATGAATGCCTCGCAAGACGGAAAACCCGCTAGACGAAAGGGTTTTCCGTTTTTGAGCTGCTTCGCAAGACGATTTTCCCTATGGGCTTGCTTTGCAAGACGAAAACATCTTGCGAGTGTACCAATTTTTTTCCGCTCCCCCCCTTTTTTCTAAGCCGCTAATAGCCTTTTAGCTGCTAATCCGCTAAGCCTTTAATAGCCGCTAAACCGCTAATAGCGCTAATCCGCTAAGCCGCTAATAGGGTTGCTTTGCAAGACGAAAAAACCGCTAGACGAAGAGACTCGCAGAACGGATTAATTTCGTCTTGCGAGGCACCACTGTATTTGGTTAACAAATTCTTTGAGTCATGCTTCTCTATTCATTTCTGTAGGAATCTAATGCTTCCATGTTTTAATATAATTTCACTTATTAATTCAACCCTGCGTGTGCATGTTATCAGCTAACAGCCATTATCTTTTAAATATTTTTACATAAGTTTATATCACTAATGCTTTTGCCGGGATGCTAAAAATAATTATATGCCATTTTGCATAATTATATACATGTGTTTTTACTGTAGCGCAAGAACATAATTTCCTTAGTAATGCCTTAAGTGCAATGAGATGTCTATCATCTTATTATATAAGCTTCTCGCACCATGACTAGTGTGCTTTGGCTGCCTCCATTATAACTATGTGTATGTGCAGATGTGGCAGGATGGGATCATCACTGTGGTCGCCCAGTGATCCTAGGTTGGGAGGAAGACATTGCTTGGCAATTGCATGACCGAATTACTTGGAGCACCTTGGCCACGCAGGGCCAAACTTGCAACCCCCACCTCCACTCTTTCCTGCCCTGGATCAGGAACAGGAGACAGACCCTTGGCTGTAATCCTAAGAAAGCACCCATAATTCCTTGGTCACATGGAAACCAAATTGGCAGGGGCTTGGCAACTGCAATTTGAGGCTTGGCTGCCAAAATCGGCCCCAGTTGTGGATCACTGGACATATAAATATTGTCCTGGCTCGTACGAAACATTAAACCGTTGTTTGATAATAAACACACCAGGTGGAATGATTCACTGGAAAGCCTTTGGCTTGTGTCCTCACCCCCCACCTCCTTCTCCTTTCACATGGGCAGAAGAAGGACAGTTTGGCTGCTTATTATCTACGAAACATAGATTGTGGTTTATAATGAATTCTGACCAGTTTCTAAGCAGGCCTACTTCAAACTCTGGGCTCTGAAACCGGCTTTTTAAAACCGTGATCCAGCCATGTTTCTGCAAAACTGGAAGTAGCTAGCCATGAGGAGAGCCAGTGTGGTGTAGTGGTTAAGAGCAGTAGTCTTCTATTCTGGTGAACTGGGTTCGCATCTCCGCTCCTCCACATGCAGCTGCTGGGTGACCTTGGGCCAGTCACACTTCTCTGAAGTCTCTCAGCCCCACTCACCTCACAGAGTGTTTGTTGTGGGGGAAGGAGGGAAGGAGGGAAAGGAGAATATTAGCCGCTTTGAGACTCCTTCGGGTAGTGATAAAGCGGGATATCAAATCTAAACTCTTCTTCTTCTTCTTCTGATCGCGCACCAGATAGTGAGTGCTTGGGCCCAAGGCACAATAAGTAATCTTGAAATGTTTTTGACACTTAAGAGTGCAACTAGCCTGGATGCAAGGCCATGAGGTAAGAGGCTTCTGCATGTAACCAAATGCTGGGTTTGGAGAAAAGGAAGTCTTGGCATGTGTGTGTGTTCAGTTTCAGTAGATTGAGCTCCAAGCTAGCCATAGACCCATCTTAGTCAGTGTTAGAAACTCAGATATAAGCTGGGTGCCACATGGCTCCTTAAACCAAGGTTGCAGTCACCAAAACAGAATATCTAGTTGACATTTTGGGGCCAGACGGCTCTAAAGTCTCTTTTCCTCCCCAAATGATGGGCTGGCTGTCAGTTAAACATCTGGCTAGTTCGGAGGAACACCTTGAGCTAGGTTATGAGCCTTGAGAACTTAAAGAAGAAACGTAACTTGATGCAGCGACAGGCCACATATATTTTGGCCTATTCCAACCTCTTTTTCTCAATGGGGACACAGACCATTCCTGACGTAAGGATATTCCTCACAACGGTGAGCAGGGCAGAGGGGTGGGGGAAGTGAAGACAAGTGACGACAATTAGCTATAACGTCGTTCCTTGCTCCTGCTCAGGCTGTACAGAAAAAGAATGTTGGTTCCTGAAATTCATTCCAGTTGTGCAGATAAAATATAATGGGTAGAATTCTCCAGGATGGGATATTAGTGTGGGAAAACGGTCCAGATCCAAGGATCCCCAGATGGTGCAGGTGTCAGGCAGCACCCTGGCGCCCAGGCATCTTCACTTGGTTGCAAGTGACTGATAGCCAATTTCAAAATGCTCCTGGCGCCTGATCTTAGTTACTGAAATATTTACAGTGGGCTGCATTGCAGAGCTGCCGTAATCTGTGTTGGCAAGAGCCCTCCCAACCTGCAGTAGGGAAAAACAGTGAGCTGCTCTGCAGGGTTTTTGTATATCATGCTCAGCCCAACCTCCACCATACATAGCACTGCAGGGTTGTTAGGGATTGGGGGGGCAACTCCCATCTCTTGCGGGGGGCGCACTTAGTGCCAGCACCGTCCGTTAAGAGTTTGGGTGTAATCTTTGACACCTCCCTTTCCATGGAGGCGCAGATTGCAGCTATAACAAAGGCGGCATTTTTTCATCTCCGCCAAGCTTAAGCAGTTGGCTCCTTACCTCTCTTGCCCTGACCTAGCCACTGTGATCCACGCGACCGTCACCTCCAGACTGGATTACTGTAACTCGCTCTACGCGGGGCTGCCCTTGAGACTGGACCCAGAAACTCCAGCGGGTGCAGAATGCCACAGCAAGACTCCGTACGGGGTCCTCGCTGCGAAATCACATTCACCCGGTGCTATACCAGCTGCACTGGCTCCCGGTGGAGTACAGGATCAGGTTTAAGGTGCTGGTTTTAACCTTTAAATCCCTATACGGCCTAGGACCCTCGTACCTATGGAACCACCTCTCCTGGTATGCCCCACAGAGGAACTTACAGTCTTCAAACAAAAACATCTTGGAAGTCCCAGGCCACAGAAAGGTTAGGCTGGCCTCAACCAGAGCCAGGGCTTTTTCGGCTGTGCCTCCGATCTGGTGAAACGCTCTGTCACAAGAGACTAGGGCCCTGCGGGACTTGACATCTTTCCGCAGGGCCTGCAAGACAGAGCTGTTCCACCAGGCCTTTGGCCAGGGCACAGCCTGACTCTCTCTTTTGGCAATCCTCACAGAACTCTAGCCCAATGGTTGCCATTAATCTACTTTGAATTGATTTTAGAATGAAATGGTTTTAGAATGTTTTATCATTTTACTGTTGTTAGCAGCTCTGAGCCCGGCTTCGGCTGGGGAGGGCGGGATATAAATTATTATTATTATTATTATTATTATTATTATTATTATTATTATTATTATTATTATTATTACTCTTGCATCTTTAGCCTAACCTGTATTGCAACGACGTTGTTGCATGTAAGTGATTCAGCCTTCCCTATTCAGTGTGAATTATGCAACAGGATTGCCATAGGTTACTCCCAGCCAAGTCCCTGTCACCTTAAGATATGAATATTGAGCATTTTCTAAAACAAACTTAACAGCTGTAGGCAACGTTTGAAATTCGCCAGGCATATTTTGCACCTGGCTACCAGCCACTTGCGAACAAGTGAAGTTGCCCGGGTGCCAGGGTGGCACCTGACATCTCCACCAGCTGGAGATGTATGCCAGGGGATCCTTAGATCTTGACTGTTTCCACACTCTAGCAACACATCCTCTAGGATTCTATCTGTTATATTTTATCTGCACTATCACAATGAATTTCAGGAACCAAAACGTCGTATTGAAAAATAGGGCTTTTGAGCAATCTGGTCCCCAAATGGCAACAAGGCATTCTGTTTTGGCCTATAATCTTGATTTAAGGAGCCATTTGGTGCCTGGCTTATATATCTTGAGTTTCCAACACTGGCTGTAGGTGCAAAAAAGTAGTGATAAGATGGTATTATGAGCCACAAGTATATCTAGTTGGAATTGATTGGCCTGTCTGAATAATGTAAACCCTCTTCAACAACAGGTCTCAAAGCACTCTCCTTTCGTTCCAGCAGAGGTGTGTTACAGTGTTGCTATTTGAAGGTCAAACTTAGGAGATCTCTGACCTCTCAAAGATTTTCCAAATTTACAAGCAAATCTGGGACATGCCACTGGGAAGGATGGGAGTTATTGTTCGCCCTCTGCTGCTTCTCCAAGGCAGCCAGAAGTCTGAAAGTGCTATTTGTTGTTTAGAGGGAAGCATATGTTATTACCTACGAACCTGTATGTTTTGACTTACCTGCATACATGTAACAGTGTCAAGGGGGTGGTTTCCTTTGGGGAATGAGGGAGGGGGAGGGGGGAGTAGTAAACCTTTCCTTGCTGAGTGCCACAGATCTGAATTGGAGGATTAACGGTTTAAGATGCTGATCAAAACAAAGCAAAACATGAACTTATGTGCACTCTTGCTTTGCTGTGCCGTTGCCGCTCCTAATGAAATTATGCTTGAAATTCCAAAAAAAGGTCATCTTTATTAATCTCAGTTTTTAAAAACCCACATCCCATAGTGTTATTTTTTGCAGGGAGGGGTCTTGCTGCAGCTAAAACGGACTCTTAGCACCCTTTCCCAACTTCTAAATGGCTTCATAAAACACTTTCCCTCCTTATTAAGTCCTATTAAGATAATCAGCTGGCAGATGGAACCATTGTTCTTTGTAATAGTCATGCTGTACTAATGTCCTAGACCCAGATTTTGTGTGTGTGAACCAGTTGTTCTGTTGTACTATTTGAAATATGTACAGCGGCAGTAAAAGTTCCCTAAGCACAACATGTCCACTGAGCCTTATCAGACGGAGAAAACTTAAATGGCAGATCTCCACGGAACAGTTCTTGACTTCTTGATTCTGATGTTTTTGTGGTTTCACAAAATGAATGGCGCGGTTCCCCAAGGAAAACAAACAACAGCAATGCTTGCACCTAAATAAACACTCACCTGTCTTAATCCTTTGTGCAGTTATGGAGTGAGGGAATTATTCACTTGCTGTTCCATAATGGTATCGTGAGCCTCTGGTCTCATTGGCTTCTCTTTCAGAATATGTGCCCAAAATAAAAATGGTTCCAACCTAAAACTCACCGAGAGGTTGTGCGTGTGTGTTTTACTCATGCTGCCATCTAGTTTTAATATTTCATTGTTAGGCATCTAATTTTCCCAGGCACCAGTGAGCAGCTGAAACTGCTGAACAAATTGCTTGCACTAAGACAGGCATCAGTTTGGCTGTATAAATCTTGTGCCATCAGGGTGCCTAGCATACACCATCCTGATTCCCTTTCTTTCCAAAGATTAAGTGTCCCTTCTGTAAGAGGCTCCTTCTCTCTCTCTCTCTCTCTCTCTCTCTCTCTCTCTCTCTCTCTCTCTCATTTACCACCTACTAACAGAGCCTGCTGAGCCTCAAGCCTGACTGCGACTGTTCTCTTGCCTATGCAAATGTTGAGAAATCGTTCTTCTTCTGACAAAATATATAATTATTTTCTCAGGTTCCATTGACGATTATTAGGGTAAATTGAAGCTCATTTGGTGGCTGTGCTTGAAATAAATGTTTTGCAGTGGGCCGTTTCAGGTCCCAGCGTTGTGTGGCTGATGCTTTGCGCTGGGGGATTTAGATGGTAATTGAAGATTTTGAAGAAAAAAGTATTTCCTAGGAAATTTTATAAGGTGAGGCTAGCCAGCTTAATGCAGCTGCTTGAAACCCAATGAAGGTTCAACAACGTTTTTAAAAGCAGATAGCAAGAATATGTAATAACCAGTTGTTAACAACTTCCAGATGTTTTGTTTCGTAAATATTTTATTTTTCAAAATGGAGGAATTAATTTTTTTTAAAAAAAAATCTGGGGTTATTCGAAACAGATTTGCTAAGTACTTGAACTTGGGATAAAGAAAAATGTTTTGTTTCATTTGTTTGTTTGTTTATACTCCACCTCTCTCACTGCCATCTATAACAACAACAACAACTTTTACCAAGGACAGAGAGCAGGCACAGGGCATAACTGAAAGCTCTGCAGGATTTCTGATGCACAGAGAGAGCTGAGGGTGGAGTGGAGCTTCTCCATTTTCTGTCTTGAAGTATGAGGTGTGTATGCAGAATGGGTAATCCCTATTGCAAGCAGGAAATGCTTCCTGGTCAATAGAAAAGGCAGGTTTGCACACACAGACATGGGAAATATATTGTGATAGTTTTCCTGATTATCCTACTAGTGCTCTTTCTAATTTCCTTTCACACCACAGTGCCTCTTGCGTTATGCAACAGTGTCTTTTTGACCGATATATTGGCACGTTGTGCTAAACTTCGTTCACACCAGTTGCCATGGTGTGACACAACAACAAACAACATTTGACAATGTTGCTAAAGGTAAAGTTAAAGGGACCCCTGACCATTAGGTCCAGTCTGGGGTTGCGCGCTCATCTCACTTTATTGACCAAGGGAGCTGGCATACAGCTTCCGGGTCATGTGGCCAGCATGATTAAGCCGCTTCTAGCGAACCAGAGCAGCGCACTGAAACACCATTTACCTTCCCGCTGGAGTGGTACCTATTTATCTACTTGCACTTTGACGTGCTTTCGAACTGCTAGGTTGGCAGAAGCAGGGACCGAGCAACAGGAGCTCACCCTGTCACGGGGATTCAAACCGCCAGCCTTCTGATCGGCAAGTCCTAGGCTCTGTGATTTAACCCACAGCCCCACCCATGTCCCAGACAATGTTGCTACTCCCCCACTATTTCTGCACATGCATGCTTCTGTCCCATGATTCACCCATGATAGCGGCAGGAAATCACTTTATATGCCAACATACCACCCCAAATCGCTTCAAAGTATTCTCACAATTTTCGGGGCTCATGGGGTTCCAAATGGATTTTGCTGGAAGCAGTTAACATGGAAATGAATGCTAAATTTCCACTACTTTCTGCTAAAGTCCTGAAAGCAACTTCTATGTCGCATGAGAGCTCAACTATAGTGTGGAAATTGACAATTAAAGAAACTTTGGGGAACAGAATGCACTGCTGAGCAAATGAGTCCTGTCCACTCACTAGCCCCTTTCTGTGTGCATGCAAGGTGCATAGATAATATTAAGATAAAAGTCTCTCTCTAGGGGTAGACTAGATTGCCAGCGATGGTAGAAAGCCCTTCTAAATCACCTAGCAATTATGACAATGGTGGAGAATGTGTGTGTTAAGTGGGGATTTCTAGTACAAAGAGGCAATGAAATATACGTACTCCGTGCTGAAACAGTAAGAACTAGTCAGAGGAAATGGCTAAAGTCAATTGAGGGAGGAGGAAATGAGATCACAGTAATTCATACATAATATACAACTTGATGGCTTGAAAGACAGTTAGTGTTGACTTTAAGGGTGTGTGTGTGTTTTCTAAGGATATGAATGAAAGTAAGATGTTGCCTGATTATGTTGCAATGGTGTTCACTGGTTAACAAGTCTTCTGGAACAAATTTGAAAGCTGACTTTACTCCAAGTGAATTTGAGTCTAGGATGGTGGCAGTTGTTTTTTCTCTCTCTTATCTGTGTGTCTGGTCTATGCTTTTCGCTGTGTTTCTCACTCTTGTCCAGCTACTGTTGCAAATACCGTGCAGTTTTGTTTGCACACAAAAAAAGGACTGTGGAATCTGACGCCAGAAGCAAATGCCACTGGTATCTGAACTACCAGATTGTTTCATGTCTCGTTTTAATTGATGTTGCAGACAGAACATGGAGCGCAAAGGAGAATACACAATTTCATTTACCTCTATCAGTGTTTTTCTGGGCGGTTGATTGGAAAATGTCATAGGTGCTAGACAGGGTGGTGATGACTTTTCAATAAAGGGGAAGGATTGCAAGGGCTGGGCAAGATGGAAGAAGTTTCTCATTGTGCTTCTGTATTACTCTATGTATTATTAGTGCTGAGAATTATAGAGTAAAATAGGTCCTTGTCTGAAACTGGTTTTCAGTAGAATAGCTGAATTTGAGGCATGAGAAAGTTGTCATTACTTGCATTTTTACAACATAATGTCTTGTCAAGCTTTTAGGTTCGATTAATCTTGATAAATACATCTTGTTCCCCTGAGGAAAACTGACAGAAATTATTATTTTTTGTTAGTAGTGATGGCAAGATGTTCCGTTCTTAGTATTTTTAACTATATTCTTGCTAAATGAGTGGCGTTATAGGAATAAGTGAATTTATCCGTATCTTGTTGTTTTTTATATGCTGTATATATATAAATGCATGCCCTCACATTAAAGTGTAACTTCAGTAGAATCAGTTGCTGTAGATACCATTATAATGCATTTTCGTCTCAAAGTTCTTTGGATATAAGCCAAGGAGATTACAACAACACTGAAGTAATGAAACAATTAAATAGCCACATATAAGACTATACAAAGCAATACAGGACGTCATAAAATCAACAGCTGCAATTCAGTTCAAAGCCTTGTGGCACATGAAGGTCTTCACTGTGTCTGTATAAAACGGACAATGACACAAATACAGTGGTACCTCTGGTTGCGAATTAATTTGCACAAGGGTGTAGATTAGACAGAGAGACTGGGCCCAAGGCCACTCAGGGAGCTGGCTGAGTGGAGATTGACTCCCATTAACATCCTAGCCAATGCGCAAGTACAGTGGTAACTCTGGTTACGAACTTAATTCGTTCCAGAGGTCTGTTCTTAAGCTGAAACCGTTCTTATCCTGAGGCGCGCTTTCGCTAATGGGGCTTCCTGCTGCGCATGCGTCTCTGGCGCGTGATTTCTGTTCACATCCTGGGGCAAAGTTTGCAGCCAGGAGCAGCTACTTCCAGGTAAGCGGAGCTCCGTTCGTAACCAGAGGTACCACTGTATGTTTTTTCTGCCCAGACACTGAGGTCCTGCGCCGAGGGCCTTCTGGCGGGGCTTGACAAAATATAAAATAGATAAATCAAAGCAAAAACCATAAAACATTAACATTAAAGCAAAAATAACTGACATTCCAGTCTAACAATCGGTCCCAAAACTTTCAACTGAAACACATTAGATCTTAAAAAAAACAGGCATGTGTTGAGCCGACACCTAGGAGTGATTTATGACAGGGGCAACTGAATCTTTGTGGGAAGGGAATTCCTCGTCCAGGTTTCCATAACAGAGAAAGTTCTTCTTCTTGTTATTGTACCACAAACTATAGGTCTCAATGGAACTATGAGCAGGGCTTATCCCTGTGATCTTAAGGCATGGGCTAGCTGGCAATACAGGAAGAGGTCCTTCAGAGCAGAAACAATTTAGGGCATGCACGCATGCATGTGCATGTGCACGATTATTTGGCTTTTGATTATTATATAATTTTCTTTCTTTCCTTTATTGGCAGATCTGTCCAGAGCTACAGTTTTTGACTCCTGTGAGACCTGAAGGAAAAAATGGTTACATCAGTCTTCCTTCCGTATTTTTAGAGCATTTTATGGTATTTGAAGAAAACCTGAGGTTGAGTCTCTTCCCAGTGCTAAAGTTCAGAGATTGTCATATGACTCACTGCAGGTAAGAACTTGTTTTAACTTGTTTGCTTTCTGAGGAGTGTTTATGCAGTATGTGGGTAAATAATGTTATATTTCTTTTTTAAAAAATATATATATTTCCAATATGTAATTTTTAAATAGCCCTTGGAATGGCAAACCAGTTCTGGCATTTCTTACGTGTTTCCATTAATGATATCCCCTGCCCCCGAACGCTCTTGAGCTATGTTTCAGAGTTAGCACTTATTGCTTGCCTTACTTTATTTTATGGGGAGACCTTGGAATCATTGGTGATCCTATCTTCTATTAATAAGTTCTCTAAACCACTGTTAAAGGTATCTAAGACAGTGGGCATCTTGTTGTAGGGGTACAACTGTTTTCCGACCTTAAAGCTCTTCCTTGTGTTGCCATACACAATTTAGGCACTTGTAGTATATATGTGACGGTAGGTTTCTTTGATGGCTTCCTTCTTGGAATGTCAGGGAGCCCCCTGATGTCTTGGTATACTGTAAATATTTTATCAGTAGTAGCTGAATTGACCATTGTTGTTGATCTGATGATCATGCACGTGAGCGGGGGGAGTGTGTATAATAAGGTGGCAACGGATTGACCTGTGACTCTCTAGATCAGCAGTTCTCTTTTTTTATATAAAGTATTTATTAAAGTTTCACAAATTATACAGACAAACACAACAATACAAACAAACACAAACAAAAAAAGAACAAGTATAATTTCAAACCCTTATTTTCTTATAACTTACTTCTCCGACCTCCTCATACCTCCCCTTTCTGCATTCCAATTTCAAATTTTAATTCAGCAAATCCTCACCCTTAAATTTATCTAATTTTTAACCTTTCTTTTCTTTTAACTTAATCCTTACAACTGTAATCCAGTTATTTTCTAAACCAGCATCATTCTAACATTCATTAATTTTACAATGTTTCTTAAGGTAGTTCTTAAATTTCTTCCAATCTTCTTCCGCTGTCTCTTTTCCCTGGTCTCGGATTCTGCCAGTCATTTCTGCCAGTCCCATATAGTCTATCACCTTCATCTGCCATTCTTCCAAGGTGGGTAGATATTGTGTCTTCCAGTACTTTGCGATCAGTATTCTTGCTGCTGTTGTAGCATACATAAAAAAAGTTCTATCCTTCTTTGACACCAATTGGCCGACCATGCCCAGGAGAAAGGCCTCTGGTTTCTTCAGGATCTAGATCAGCAGTTCTCAACCTGTGGGTCCCCAGATGTTGCTGGACTACAACTCCCATCATTCCTGAGCTCTGGCCTTGCTAGGTAGGGGTGATGGGAGTTGTAGTTCTACAACATCTGGGGACCCACAGGTTGAGAGAGGCTGCTCTAGATCATTCTCCCTAGAGATCATTCTCATGCCATTAATTTATTTACTCAAATTTCCCTATGCCGTTTGTTTGTTTACTTAATTTATACCACGCCCTTCATATAGGGGTGCAAGGTTTTCCCTAGGCAAATATTTGAGGCACATTTCATTCTTGTGCAAAGGCCATGTGGAATATATGATAACTATTTGCAAGCACTCACACACCTGTATGTCTCAGAGGGTAGTTTCCCCCCCTTGCTGTTATGTCCCATTAGTCCTATTAACACTGTAGGCAACATGCAGTCCCATGGGCCATACCCAGCTGCGTAGTTTTCAGGGCCTTTTACCCTGAAAGAATGAGATTGCAGTGGAGCTGCCACACAACAATTGGCAGCATGGAGATGTACAAGCGGTGGCAAGGGTCTTGGCAGGCTCATGGGGGATTGGCACCTTGTTCTGCCTACCCCAATTGCCCATTTTCACGTTTCGCGACACTGGTTGCAGAATGATGTCTAAGGTTCTTCTAGCTGCTAGGTTGCTGCCGTTTTTACTTTCATCCCTAATTAGTCCATTGATAGTCCATAAACCAACTCTTTCGAGGAATGACAACTGTAGCCATGGAGAACAACAAGAAACAGCCTCAGCCATAAGAATAATATGACGCTTGACAAAAAAAAAAAAAGTTAAGTGAATTTGGCGTTTGTGATTGTTAATGAGAAAGTGTATTCTGTCATGAAGCACATAACCAGCTGCATATGAAGGACTTTTTTGTGTTAGTATAGATAGTGCAGCACAGATTTAAGCTTCCCCTTGGGAATAATTTGATGAAAACATCTGCCTGCAATTTGCAGGCACCTGACAAGCAAAACCGAAGAGAAAATTTAATTATGGAAGCTAGATTCATACAATGTGGTTAAATGCAGAGAGCGTGGTTTAACAGTCCTTACTTAGAGGACTATGTGACCCGAATACTGAGACAGAGATTGCCTGACTATGTTTTCAATACTTAAAAACATTGACTTTACTTCTATAACCTCAATTGGGTGCTAATTATAGAGAATTTTAAGTTTTACTCTGGGTCTTCGGGAGCATGAGAACCTCAAAAGAATACTATAAAAGGTTTGACTAGGCCGTAGGAGATTCAAATCCCTGGCCAGTCATCAAGCTGACCTTGGTTCAGTCACTATGTCTCTACCGAAAACTACCACACAGGTTGGCTATGAAGATAAAAACCACTCACCTTCCACTGAGGTGGAGGAAACCCTTCATCGTCCTTTGAGCTTGTTGGAGAAAAGATGGGATAGAAATGTAATTTAATTTAAAAATAAGTTCGATTAGTGGTGGTGGTGGTGGTGAAGACCTGGAGAAAGGCTTCTGATGAGGATCCCAAGCTGAACTTGGCAGCACAGGCACCCCCAAACAAGTCACTACCTGACAACTGATTGCACTTTGTAGATTAGTAAGTTCAGCATTAGCTTGGGGTAATGATGAGGTAACTGACAAACTATTTGCTGCTACCAAGACTCATTCTGAATCAGTCTTTGCAGGACATGTTGGCATATGTGGCCTGGTTTGCATGCAACATGCAACCATAGTTAGTAAACTATGATTGAGCATGCATGAGCACTTTGCCCCCCCCCCCCCCATTTCTTGACTGCTATGTGATCAGGGAAGCAAACTACATTGAGAAAACTTGTGAGTTTGTTTTCCTCCGAACAAACCATAAGTTGACACCAATTTCTGTTATATCTGCAACCCCAATTTCTCTTAATCATTATGGCATGGCCAGTGTAAAACTTGTTTTGGGAAAAAGTAAACAGCACCTGCATATGACATAGTTTTCTTTTTGGCTCCTTTCATATTAACAGGAAATATTTTGATTCTCTTAGTTATTGCCTTTTGAAGTCTTCGGGAGGGTATTTTTGTGCCTCAGGAGTCTTGGCATCTGATTCCATTGATGGACCCTGTGTGCAAATCATTTCAAGTCCTGCAAAATGGAATGCAGGTTTCCACAATATTGATACCTACTAGGAGAAATAGAATCATAATATTGTCAAATGCAATTAACCTTAAAAACTCCTTGAAATCTACAGGATTGTGTTGTTCAATTCATTAATCTGAATTCCTTGTTAAAGGACGAGTCTGACTTTGATTAAAACTCCCAGCTTCGTTTTTAAAAGCTCTCCTTGAAAACAGGAGCCAAATTCTCAAGGTTATTTTATCAAATATTTTGAACACTCCTATATTTAAATGAATTATTTTAACACTTAGAATAGTATTTTAATCTGCACTCAATAAAACACCCGTTAGCTTCTGAAAAATTGCTTGGCATTTGATGGGGGGAGTGCAGCCTTTTACCGCTGTTGAGAAAAGAACACATTAAAGATGCATTCGGATCCCAACGGGTATTGATAAAATACTTCACCTGGGAACTGTTGATGGGATTAGCTGGGAGGAGGGGAGGGAGGGAGGGAGGTGCTTCGACAAAGGCACTTTGAGAAAGAGCCGAGCATCATCAAAGAGTATTGCTGTATTATTTCCAAGCAGCTTTTTTCAATCAGAAATTATTAGTCAACATAAATCTCTTAACTTTTTGGAAGTGCTTTAACAGCATGCATGTTGTAATCCTCTTTTCGCCCCCTAGCAACATCTAATTTTAAAGGTTTTACATTTCTGTTTCACAGATACTGGTACATAAGTCTTCATATATTTATAGTAAGTTATTATGCCAGGACCAACTAATGGAGTGCTTTCTTTTTCTAATTATGGGGAAGGAATGGGTCCCGGGGGATGCAGGCTAGATTGCCAGTAGCAGCGGCGGAGTGAAAACTCAGTAGGCAAATAAAACATGCTCATAGTGCGAAGGGTTGGGCACTGCAGAATTGGCAGAAAAATACCATCAGTCTGTTGTTTTAGCTTCATCTTAGTTAGCAGAAGGGTCATTCCATATCAAGTGATCCAATTTTTTTACCTCATGTCATCCAATTTTCTTAGTATTTTATACAGTAGCTGAATGATCCAAATCCAATTTTAAAATCTAAAATTATTATTATTTATTTCATCCTGTTTTTGAGTTAGGAGGGGTTGAAATTTCAAAAAAAACAAAACGGGGGGGGGGGGAGAGAATTTTGGCCTTGCCGGACTACACAAGAACCTTCAGCCCAGAATTGAGATATTTCAAAACTAAAAATACCAAGCTCTTCAGAACTTTGCAGGCTTCAATATGATATGTTGCATGATCGGCTTACTTTAAAATTTAAAGATAAGCTGCAAAATTTAACATTTTAAGAAGTGATTTAAAAACGTATATGATTTAAAAATTCCAAAAAATGTATTGATCATTTAATATTTTTTTTATTTCATCTTGGGATCTTAATGGATTCACATTTTTTTAAAAAAATACATTTTGTACATACATGTCTGCCTTATTGGGTTCTGTTTAGGATAAATGGGTCTTGTGGGAGTAAAATATAACAGAATAAACAAGACTTCAAACTATAATATCAATTACCTAGAATGTGAAAAAAGGTTGGGGGAAGGACAACATGTTATATTTTGATGCTATACTGTTCTGAAAGTCAGTAATACCATAAGGTGCACTTTGCCCAATAAAAGTCTGCTTCTGAATCAAAGTTACCAACTTGGTCTGGGGTCTCACTGCTTTCGCCTGGAAGTGTGCAGGTGTTTTTTGTCCAACAGCTAAAGAATGCCGAACAATATAGCCATGTTGGTCAGTACAGTGGTACCTCTGGTTACATACGCTTCAGGTTACAGACTCCGCTAACCCAGAAATAGTGCTTCAGGTTAAAAACTTTGCTTCAGGATGAGAACAGAAATCGTGCTCTGGCGGCGCGGCAGCAGCAGGAGGCCCCATTAGCTAAAGTGGTGTTTCAGTTTAAGAACAGTTTCAGGTTAAGTACGGACCTCCGGAATGAATTAAGTACTTACCCGAGGTACCACTGTATAGGACGTAATATCCCCACAGCTTTTTTTGGGGGGGGGATATATATTGTAAGCGACATTTTTATATAAAATCCCATAAACCTAGTTTGTACTTCTGCGTATCAAATAACTTAAACTTGGTTCTTTGCAAATTAATGAACTTGTGGAAAAATTAATCTCTGCAATCTTGGAACCCTTCATTAACTTTCTCGGTGCAAATTATTCTGCCGCTGTCTGTACAGATTAAAACCGAACTGTCTGAAGGGGGAATAAAGAAAGTAATTAATGAAACGGAAAGATCACCTTCCTATTAGCCTAAAGTAGGGCTGATAACATTTCATATTCTTGGATGTTAGTATCAATATTCCAAGAGCTAGAATCAGATATTACATTGCTAAACCTGCTTGGAACTAAGGAAATATTCCAAGTGTATTTTCTGATGGGGATTTCAGGATCCATGCATATGAAACAGAGATGTGTGAAACTGTTGATACATTGTCAGAGTTTCTTGTAGAGCAGTGGCTTCCAAACTTATTTGTCTTACTGCCCTCTTTTCAGAAATAAATAAAGAAAATAAATAAATAGAACCCCCCCCCCGTAAATCTACCTTCTTTAAGCGAACAAACAGAAAGATGCTGTGACAAATTTGTGTTCTTTTATCTATCTATATTTCTACCTATGTCCTATGACATAGTAAAGAAAGATGTTGTTGTAAATAGACAGGCAAACTGTGATCTACTTCCCGGGCCTGGGTGAAGCTGAAAAGGGTTCAGTCAAGCCCGGGGAAAACCCCTCACCTCCAGCATGAGCGCTGGATCCAAACGGCACCCAACCTGGCGTTAAGCATCATATTATTATTATTATTATTATTATTATTATTATTATTATTATTATTATTATTATTATTTACACCCCACCCATCTGGCTGGGTTTCCCCAGCCACTCGGGGCAGCTCCCAACAGAATATTAAAAACATGATAAAACATCAAACATTAAAAACTTCCCTCAACAGGGTTGCCTTCAAATGTCTTCTAAAAGTCAGATAATTGTTTATTTCCTTGACATCTGGTGGGAGGGCGTTCTACAGGGCAGGCACCACTACTGAGAAGGCCCTCTGCCTGGTTCCCTGTAACCTCACTTCTCGCAGGGAGGGAACCGCCAGAAGGCCCTCGGAGCTGGACCTCAGTGTCCGGGCTGAATGATGGGGGTGGAGATGCTCCTTCAGATATACTGGGCCGAGGCAGTTTAGGGCTTTAAAGGTCAGCACCAACACTTTGAATTGTGCTCGGAAACATACTGGGAGTCAATGTAGGTGTTTGAGGACCGGTGTTATATGGTCTCGCCAGCGACTCCCAGTCGCCAGTCTAGCTGCCGCATTCTGGATTAGTTGTAGTTTTCGGGTCACCTTCAAAGGTAGCCCCACATAGAGCGCATTGCAGTAGTCCAAGCAGGAGATAACCAGAGCATGGACCACTCTGGCGAGACAGTCCGCGGGCAGATAGGGTCTCAGCCTGCGTACCAGATGGAGCTGGTAGATAGCTGCCCTGGACACAGAACTGACCTGTGCCTCCATGGACAGCTGTGAGTCACAACAGATGAAACATGTACGGACTGTTTTTCAGAATTTCCTTTTCTTCTTTATGCTTCAACCACCACCTTATTTTTATTCAGTGCCCCCTCCCATTGTACCTCAGGCCACTGTACTGCTCCCTGGGGCAGTATCATCCAATTTAGGAAACACCGCTATAGAGCTTTCTGAGGCTTGAATTAGAACTTTCCTGGATTTCCATTAAAAAAAGCCTGTAGAACCCAGAAAACACTTTCTGGGCCAATTCAAGGGTTTGAAAAAGTTTGGACTTCTGGTCTCCAATGCCCTTCCCTGATCTTCCTCTTTCCCCCTGTTGTCAGCATGGAAGCAGCAATGAGGAATGGAGAGGTGAAAATGGATGATGATGATAATAATAATAATAATAATAATAATAATAATAATAATAATAATAATAATAATAATAATGCTTTTCTTCTCTCCTTACATCCTCTACCCCAGGGGTCAGCAAACTTTTTTAGCAGGGGGCCGGTCCACTGTTCCTCAGACCTTGTGGAGGGCAGGACTATATTTTGAAGAGAGACAAAATGAACGAATTCCTATGCCCCACAAATAACCTACAGATGCATTTTAAATAAAAGGACACATTCTACTCATGTAAAAACACGCTGATTCCCGGACTGCCCGTGGGCCGGATTTAGAAGGCGTTTGGGCCGGATCCGGCCCCCCGGCCTTAGTTTGCCTACCCATGCTCTACCCCCATTCCTCAGCTGCTGAGATGCTGTGAACTGTGGTAGCTGTAATTCTTTCAGTAGCTCCTGTGGATTATATGCTTTGCCTGTACATGGAGAACTTGGGAGGTAAGCAAGAGGTTAAGCCAATAAGAGACTAGTAAATCACACTATGTCTTGAGATCAAGAAGAGCTACTGCTGGTCTGTGTACTGTAGACAATCCCTAGCTAGATGGCCCAGTGGTTTGAGTTTGTATAAGGCAGCTTCCTTTATTTTGTTCCTTCGTTTTCTTACCCACCCTTGTCATAAGGACCCAGGCTGAGTTGCAACAATAGAATCTACAACAAAGAAAACAAAACCATTGACAGGGATAAATGTGGCCTAGGAGTAAGGGCCAAGGCTCATGTGTCCAGGGACCAATGACAAGAAGTTGAAAACTGTAGTAGGGAACTGATAAGTTGTAACAACAAGTTCCCACCCACCTACTTTTAAAGCCAAGGCGGGTCATGTCTCTATTCCTGTTGGAATGTCTAGTATGCAAGTGGGTGCTTTGTTTATGTCTTTCTCTGAAGACATCAGAGCCCTTCCCAGACACCAACAGTACTGTCTCTCCCACAGAGCCAAGGTATACATCTCCTTCTCTCTACTTGCCATTCCTCCTGTCAGAGGCGTAGGAAGGACAGGTGGTACCCGGTGCAGAAAATTTCTTGTCACCCCTCCCCCCCCCCACACATTGATTGATTGATTGATTTTTGCCTGCAAAAATGGTTTTACGTTATTTCATATTTTCTTACAAAGGAAATAATAATAATAATAATAATAATAATAATAATAATAATAATAATAATAATAATAATATTTTATTTATATCCCGCCCTCCCTGGCCAAAGTCGGGCTCAGGGTAGCTAACATCAGATACCTAACACTGGTATAAAATCAAACAATTTTGGAGGAGGGTCAAAACATTAAGTGGTATGCATGAAATTTCATATATAGCTATATAATCCCTAGTGTAGTAACATAAGACCTTTGGAGCAGGCATTTTAAAAAAATATATATTATGAACCGCCCTTGATAATTTGTCACCCCCCTCCATGATGGTACCCCGGGCGGCCCACCCCCTCCCTTCCTACGCCCCTGCCTCCTGTTTCATGACATGCAGCTCACTGAAATACCAAGCTGGCCTGCGTTCCGTACACCAGTGCTTCCCAAACTTGGGTCTCCAGCTGTTTTTGTACTATGACTCCCATCATCCCTAGCTAGCAAGAACAGTGGTCAGGGATTATGGGGATTGTAGTCCAAAAACAGCTGGCGACCCAACTTTGAGAAACACCTCTCTACAATAACAAACATGTTCCTATGTTCAGAATCTTTGTCCATATCTAGACCTCTTGATTATGTGTGGGGATAGAATTTAGGCTTGAACATGCGTTGTGAACATACACTTTGACTTGTTTTATGATACTTCCATCACTGAATATAATTTATTGCGTTGTGTTTTAATTTTTTGCCTCCCATTGTTGAAACTATGTGTGGGGACCGAGTGGATATGAATACCTGATGGGTGGAACTGTACCGTGAAAAAATGTACCACGTTTTATTTAGAAGGAAACTGACCGGTACAAATTGGCAAATGGTGGTCAAGTAAGAGCATATGGTCTAGAAGGGCTTCCACCTTGGAGACCGCACCTTCCATTGCAGGGGAGGTCCCTTAAAAATGCTATTTTTGCACTGCTGGGTTTCTGTGTTGCCCGGAGAGACGTTGAAATTGTGCAGATTTGCTTCCTCATTCTCAGTGCTTCTCCAGAAGAAAATGAGAAGTTATGTAGGCCAGTAGTAAAATAAAAAGAATGGGTACAGTATATCAAGCTGGAGGGGGAAACTGCGACTTAGGAGATGAGAGGACGTCAGCTAGTTTTGGTAAGTTCTCCTAATGTGTTCGCCAAGTAATGGAATCTACCAGAATTATGCTGGTTGGTGGCTTTATTTTGCTTTCTTAAAAAGAAAGAGATAGAATTGAAGCATTTACACAGACTTGTTAGAATCAGCTTAATTTGGCATGCCTGCTTTTTCTTCAACATTTTCTTTGTTTATACCTGTTGAGCTTTAAATTCTCAGGATATTGAATGTTTATCTGTAGTGTTTCAATTTTTTTTCCTCAATTGAGAGAATGTATCTTTAACATAAGTGATTCAGCTTAATGCTTTTCAGTATATTATTTAATGGGCACAAGCAAAAGTTTTTACAGGTTTTTTTGTTTTGTTTTGTTTTTGCCGACAATGTTTGTAGATTAGTCCCCGAAGTGTTGTGGAAGTGTTTTCTGCTTCCGTGAGCATATCTATTTAGAATATTGATCTCTCTGATAAAGTCAAGGAGGGTTTCCTTGTTAGGAATTTTAAATATATATAATATTGGAGTCCTGCTCTGCTCTGGGTAGTGCAAGTAGCGCTTTAATATGCTTCTCTCCCCTCAGAAAGAGTTTGCATTTTGTTTAAGAGTGAGAGAGAACCGAGGAGCCATAAATTAAACAAATAATTGTCCTCCTGAAATAATGGATTTTCTTTCTTTTTTTAAGCATGGGGTTTCAGCCACATTCATGTGACTGAAAGGTTGCAGCTGAATCTAGTATTATAACTGCACATTTGTACTGATTTAATTGCAGGGTGCAAGCACATCATTATCCTTGAAAGCACCCAATGATACCCTGACTTTTTTTTAATATATCACATAAAGAATCTCTTCACAGTAACGGCCATTAAGTCACTGGCAGTATGATGACAAGATTGCAGGGTTCAATTTCCTTTCCCTTCTTCCAAAAAGAAAAAAAAGGAGGAGGAGGAGGAAGCGAAACTGGTGCACATGTGACCCATGAATCAGACAATGCCATGTGCTCCAAGATAAGAATAGAAAAGCTTTGGACACTTTTTATGTATATTCATTGTTTGACAATGTAATGTGTATAGCAGTCAATGTGGAAACTGAGAAAACCGCTAATATGCTGCAAACATTTAAACTCCCTAATTAAAAGGCTCCTGTGAGCCCAAAGTGTTCACCCACAAATGAGGCAGTGGCTGTGCCTCTGTATGATTCACTGCTTTCTCCTTCCTTCAGATCAGCTTGTGCCGGGGACAGGTAAATTCTGCCGCGTTGCTTTGTCTAGTATGATTGGATCATTCAATCATTCCCGGCGCAGAATTATCTGCTATCAGAGGAGTTCACCATTGCACACAGCATGGGAATGACTGTAGTAAATTGGAGAGTATAGCTGTGCTGGCAGCTCTTTTGTGTGTGTGAGAGACACCACTCACCAGTAAGGTGCCCATGGCAGCCATTTTTGAGCTCAGAGTATATCCCCTACATAACCTCTGCCTAGCCCTTTAGTTGCCAAAGACTGTTGAATCAGGCAGAGGCCTTTTTACAACACAGCCAGCTCCACTGTGGAGTAGGAGGGAGAGTCTAGCACAGGGGTAGGCAACCTAAGGCCCAGGGGCCGGATGCGGCCCAATCGCCTTCTAAATCCGGCCCACGGACGGTCCGGGAATCAGCATGTTTTTACATGAGTAGAATGTGTCCTTTGATTTAAAATGCATCCCTGGGTTATCTGTGGGGCCTTCCTGGTGTTTTTACATGAGTAGAATGTGTGCTTTTATTTAAAATGCATCTCTGGGTTATTTGTGGGGCATAGGAATTTGTTCATTATTTTTCCCCCCAAAATATAGTCCGGCCCACCACATGGTCTGACGGACAGTGGACCGGCCCATGGCTGAAAAAGGTTGCTGACCCCTGGTCTAGCACAGACTATGGGTCTTGTTGGCCTGTATGAGGTCTCAGTTGGATTTAGCAACTTCTTGAGATCCTATAGCTACCATAGAGAGCTTCAGGTAGCAAAGTTCACTTGGATCTGTCTAAGGTCCCATTTTTTTCTGCGCTCTGCGGAAGAGAGCTTTTGACTTGACTTTATCTGTTTGACTGGCCTTACCTGACACAACTTGCCCTTTGCTTACATTGAAAAAACTCCACCGGCCTTGACATGACCTCACCAGATACTACTTGCTTCCCCTGCAATCCTCAAATGCCCACAAGACAGGATACCCTTACGAGGGTTGCTGAGAGAATCTTTTGCAAAATTATTTGGACAATCAAAGCACCGGGTGTTACAGTTCTTCACTCAGTTCCATCTATTTCCTTCACTGAATACCTATAATTAATGTTTCATTTATTAGTCCACCTCTATTCCAAGCTTCAGCCAGGTACCGTATTTTTCGCTCTATAAGACTCACTAGACCACAAGATGCACTTAGTTTTTGGAGGAGGAAAACAAGAAAAAAAATATTCTGAATCTCAGAAGCCAGAACAGCAAGAGGGGTCGCTGCGCAGTGAAAGCAGCAATCCCTCTTGCTGTTCTGGCTTCTGTGATAGCTGCGCAGCCTGCATTCACTCCATAAGACGCACACACATTTCCCCTTACTTTTTAGGAGGGAAAAAGTGAGTCTTATAGAGCAAAAAATACGGTAATACTGTATAGCTTTAAAACTTTTTTTAAATGGTAATTCATTTATAAATCATTTGCAACTTGCTTCTTCCAGCCAGCTAGGATTCTTGGAGCAGCTTACCACAAAAAAATAATGGCGACGATCTCATCATGGAGGCATCAGAAATAAAGTGAACTCTCAAAGGATCTCTGAGTGCCCCCAGGCTTATTATGGTCTTCAGTTGGACTTCAGTTTTTCTTTTAGCAAACCAAGTGGTCATATTTCACAATATTTGCAATCTGCTTCTAAAGAATGTTCTCTTCTTTTAGTTCTCAAAAATCAGCAACTCTGGAAATAAACAGTGATTCTTGCTCAGCTGCCTCTGATTCACTCACTGGTGAATCAGTTTGGTGCCAGTTACAAGACTGGTTCTCTGATGCAAAATGTGGACATTTCAAAACACGGTTGTGAAGGAGAGAAGAGTAAAGTTATATTTTGGGGGGCGGCGGCATTGCATGAAAGCCTGATTATCCCCCCCCCCTTTTCTCTAAAACTGTAGCTCTGGGATAGCCAATGTGGTCCCCTGCACCTGCTATTGGACTACAACTCCCATCATCCCTGACCATTGGCCATGTCAGCTGGGACCGATGGGAGTTGGAGCCCAACAACATCTGGAGGACCCCTGCTGTAACTTATCTACTGAAACTCTTATCACCTTGCCTTACTGCGCTAACACTGGTTGCACTAGGATGTAACACTATACCATGGTTTATTGGAAAGAGGGCTAACCTGTGGCCTTCCAGACATTACTTGACTGCTATAATCCCTGACAGTAGACCAAGCAGAGTTGGTCTGATGGGAGTTGGAGTCTAACAACTGAGTTAGCCACCCTGAGTTAGGGTTATGAGGATGAACTGCAGTGAGCTTAGGCTCAGGTGCTAACCCACATGTCAGAAGTGCGTGCAGAAGCCAGGCCATGTGACCAGGACTGGGGCCTTCCTAAGTTTGTTCTGAAGAGGCAAGGTGCGGCCCCACAGGTGAGGCCAATTAGTAACTCACAGCACCTGGTGGCAAGAGCCGGGAAGGAATACAAGGGCTGCATTTCCCTTCGGCTCTTTGCCACAGCAACACGTTCCCTGCCTTGCTGCATTTGGTTCCTTGACTCCTTGACTCTTGGACCCTTGACTTCATTGCTCCTTGCTTCTTGACCCTCAGACCCTTGGCTTCTTGACTCCCAGCGCTCTGACCCTCGGACTCTTGGCTTCCCGACTCCTGGCTTCTGGACTCTCGTTCCTGCTCTCACCCCGCCATCTTGCCCCTGGTCCGGACGTCCCTAGCTGGGACTTCGATCGCCCGTGAACCGGACCGTGACACCACTCTTTCTCCAGTGAGGCCGTGAGGAAGAGTTTATAACCTTTTGCTTCTATTTTAAACTAACTGTAGTTCGCTGTGTCATCTAGATAAACTGCTGCTAGTCTTAACTATGTTAGTGGAAGCAATCCAGTTTGTTTACAAAGCTGGCTGCTGTCCCCCAACCATAGGCAAGATTAACTGAAGTTTAGGGATGACAAAAATGTTAGAGAAGTGGTTAATTGAAAAAAATAAAGTGGAAGCTTCTTTGATCCAGCAGGCAGCATTGTAATTCCAGTTTTAGGCAGCAATTCCATTTCAGGCGAGGGGAGTATATGAAACAACTGCACCTAATATTAGTTAAACTAGTTCAGACTGTAAATAACAAAGATTTTCTAGCTACGACTAGAGAAAGTTCTCTGTGTGGCCCTCTGCCATATCATCTTCAGCGAAGGGAATCTTGTCCTTCTGTGGTCTAAACAAGTAACGTTTGTATTTCTTATACCAGTGGTTTGATACCTATGGAACCTTATGGCACAGAAAATACAACAGCAGAATCATATCACTATCTGCTTAGGAGTAAGTTCCATTAAGTTCAAAGGGCCTTACTCCCAAGTAATCATTTTGGACTGCAGCCTTGGTGTAAGAACTGGCATAGAGTTTGCACTACTAACCAATAAAGTCACTAGTTTGATCTCACCTTGATTATGAACTCAATAGATAGCCTTAATATTGAACCACCTTGTTGTGTTATGGTAAAGAATTCAATAAGGTAATGTCCTATATAAATGTAAAGAAATTGCCATGCTCAATTAAAAATTAGGCTGATTTACTTGGCCAGTAAAATCTCTATCTCATACTCTATGAACTATCTAAATCAAGGTGAGGAGCAGATCTCCTGGTAATTGAAGATTTACTTAACTTATTGAAAATAGAAACTAGAATCCACATTCCTGAGAGCTAAATTAAACTGTATTGGCTTTGTGAATATAACAATATATTAAGCTGTCATAATTCAAATGGAAGCCACATTCATTAAAAACATCGCTCACTCCCATTAGTTTAAGGAAGCAAATAGTTTAATGATTTATATCAAATCATATAATTGATTTAGTTCTGCAGCTGGTGTTGGGCAAGATGGTGTAGTGCTTTCCGGTACTACTTTTATAGTTTTATTGTTTCCCATTTCATTCACTGCTTCTAAGACAAACGTTTTCATTATCTTTCCAATCTCCCTTCACAGAGAAGACTTCTATGACGGCAATGTAGTTATAAGTTTAGAATTAATTATGCATCAACTAACGATTTGCAGAGCCGATATCTCTATTCACTTAGGACCAAAATTAACTTAAGATGTCTTCCTATTATATTTCATCTGAACGCTGCAGCTTAGTAACTAAAACTAGTAATTGTTGAACTTAGTTGCCTCAAGGCAACTCCTGATGCTGTCAAGGACTCTTAAAAACACATGTAATGAGATAAGAGCATTGCACATATGGCCATAAATACTGCATGGTTTTCCTTTAAACAAAGCAAAAAACTTTCCACATAAAGCAACGAATGAATCTTCAGGCAGCATCTGAGTAAGAACTTTGCACATCTGACTTGCAGGATTGCAGCTTTATGTGCTTGGTGGCCGAGCAGCATGCAACTGCACAAATTAAATGCACACAAGGCAGAATGCTTAAGAGCTCCAGAAGGCTCCTGCAAGATCTCGCAGGAGCCTCCCAGAGCTCAGTAAGTAAGGTGGAAAACATGTGGGAGTTCTGGCTATACGTGATTTCAGCTTTTTGAACAATTCCTGGAGCCTAACTATGGAACCCAAGTCAACTGTAGTGCCATTTTAGTCATCAGCACAATTCTGTAAATTGGTTAAAACCTCAACCATAAACAACACCAGAATTCTGATATGGTCATCAGTTGTTGTTTATCTCAGCACTTCGATTTTATATATTTATTTCACTTGTATAATATTTTTATAATAAATAAATCCAAAACTATGTACATTGAGAACTTAGCTCTTGGAACCTTAGGCTTTGCCAAATGATAAATTCATAATGCAGTAAGAGATCATCGCTTATAGAATAATATATTTTTGACATGCACTTTTCTTGTGTTTTAGTAGCTGCTGCAGCTTTTTTGAATTTCTAGACTGCCCTTCACCCAAGGATGACAAGGTAGTTTATAATATAAAAACACAAAAATACATAACACAGTAACAAACAAGAACAATAACCTCTATAAAACAACACCATCAACTTGTCTCAAACTGCATCCTTCGTTTACCTTCATCTTAGTTTACTTTGGGCAGGGATTGTGAGCAGCTTTCAACTAAGTTTTACTCAAGAATAGGCCTTCTTAAATTAATTGTTCTTCCATAGGCATGTTCATTAATTTCAGTGGATTTGCTCTGAGTAAGTCTTAGTGGTGTACCATCCTATGCATGCTACCAGAGTTACGGGGCTAAGGCTGAGGGCCACTTCAAAAAAAGGTCACATTTTCTATGTGGAAGTGATTTCCATGTAGGAAATTGTGTGAATGCAAGAAGCAGATTAATGAACGACTTGTATGCTTGAAAGCTTGGCTTTCAAAAATATATGTGTACATGGCAGTGCAATAGTTGCACTTATATATCTACATGTGGCATTTATACAGTTCCCTGCACATAATTAACTTTCCTATGGACATAACATAGAGAAACTGCCTGTATCCGATCTATTGACAATGGACTTTGCCTCCAGGGGTGAAGTCAAACCGCTGGGGAAATCGCAGTGCCTGCTGAGGCTGTAGAGACCGGTAGCTTGTACCTGCTGCCTCCCACGTTGTTTTTGCTGCATTCGCAGCACCAAAGTGACCTCTCCTGGGCGCAAGCCTGGGCAGTGTATATGGAGGTCCTGGGCTGACCCTCCCCACCCATCGGCCTTGCTGATTTGGCCCAAAGGAAAGCAGAGCAATACATTTGGCACCAGCTGAGCTGCAGGAGGGAGGAGTTCAAGAAGACATCCAACCATCTTAGGGGCTCCACTCTGGGTTTGTGTAGGGTTTATTCCTTAGCCTTTTCTTCCTCCGGACATGTCCCACAAGGCAGCGGGTATTTATACAATATAACTGAAAGCCACTGTTCTCTTCATACTTGTGTACACTCCCTTGCAAAGGACAGTTGTAGTCAGTACACTGAAGTGAATATATAGCAGGTATTCTATTTTCTCTTTCTAGAAAGTAGTTTCAGAGGGACACAGGGAGATAAGGTCTGTGCTGCTGGAACCGGTTTTGAGTTGGATTATATATTTCTCCTTAGAGTAGCTCACACTCATGCTTATTTGTACTAGCTCCTGTTCTGTTCCCAGATGAGCTGGTTTGTGTTAAGTGTTTGCTAAACTCAAGGAGCGTGGCCTTTAATATATCACTGCCGTGAAAATGCTGTTTCCATAAAACAAATGTGGTGATGTGTACATACTTGTCATGTGCCACAAATGGTGGTTTTTAATTACACTGGCTTGTTGTGAAAGGTTGATTCAGCGCTGTTGTATTAGACTCTTGCAGGTAGAAATGTTGGACCGGTTTTCAGAGGTAAAGCAGATTGTTCTTCGGAGGCATTTAGATTGTTCCAGTCGCCTGAGTATTGGGAGATGTCTGTGAGCTTTAGCAAAAGGAAAGGAAAGATCAATTTCTGCCTGCCATTTAAAGTCCTAGTATGAGATTGAATACACATTTGGATACCCTGGGAAATAAAGTGCCTATAAATAAAGTACAAAGATCTGTTGTCATCTGTCAAAAATTATAAAGAAGTTCCATGACTTCACATCTTATCCAAATAGTTATGCTTGCTTTGCATGCCTGAATGTAAAAATGTAAAAAATGTTTTTGTAAGGAAAAAGTCACGCTGCACTAAGATGGCTAGGCAAACTCCCAACATAAGAATAGCAAGTGAAGCAGAAGAGAAAAACACACTTTCCTCTTCACTCCCCTCTGCTCTGTTCAGAATAGTTGTGCAACCCGTACAGCACATAGGCGACATTCTGTTCAGAATGGTGGCAGTGGGATCTTGGGATTGGGATAAACTGGGTCGGGGTGTGTGTGGAGTTTATGGGGAGAGTTATACAGGAATGGGGGGCAGTGGAATGGGTTGGAGTAGGCAGGGAGCTAGAGAAGCTGTGAGAGGTTGGGAGGGTGAAAGAATGTAGGCATTTGAGTGAAATGTAAAGGGAGGATCTTGGCCAGGGGGTGAGTGGTTGGGGGGGGCAACATGAGCAGGGATGTCGGCCTCTAGTAGTACAGTGGTACCTCAGGTTAAGAACTTAATTCATTCCAGAGGTCCGTTCTTAACCTTAAACTATTCTTAACCTGAAGCACCACTTTAGCTAATGGGGCCTCCTGCTGCTGCCGCGCCACCAGAGCACGATTTCTGTTCTCATCCTGTTCTCATTTTAACCCGAGGTACCACTGTATACATTTTCCCAAATAACTGGGAGCTAAGTATCACAAGGGACGCGGGTGGCGCTGTGGGTTAAACCACAGAGCCTAGGACTTGCCAATCAGAAGGTTGGCGGTTCGAATCCCCATGACGGGGTGAGCTCCTGTTGCTCAGTCCCAGCTCCTGCCAACCTAGCAGTTCAAAAGTGCAAGTAGATAAATAGGTACCACTCCGGCGGGAAGGTAAACGGCGTTTCTGTGTGCTGCTCTGGTTGGCCAGAAGTGGCTTAGTCATGCTGGCCACATGACCTGTACTCCGGCTCCCTCAACCAATAAAGCGAGATGGGCGTCGCAACCCCGGAGTCAGTCACGACTGGACTGGTCAGGGGTCCCTTTACCTTTACCTTTAAGTACCACAAAGGCACCAGGGTCTTACAATGCTGTTTTGATTTCTTTTCAGAAATGCAAGCTTACACTGGTGACAAGGAATTCTGTAAATTCAGATAGCAATCATTGTTGCTATCAAAGGCCAAGGACGTAGGTGATGGGCAAGCCCTTGCCCTAAGTCACACGGGAAGAAAGTGAAAAGCTGGAAAGCGAACATGGGAGCAGCTTGCTAGATCAGCAGTAGCTCACCTGATCCAGCATTCTGTTCTCACAGTGGCCAACTAGGTACCTGTGGGAAACCCACAAGCAGTACCTGAGCACAATAGCATGATCTTTTCCTGTGGTTTCTAGCCATTGGTATTTAGAAACATACTTCCACCAATCATGAAGGCATAGGACAGCCATTGTGGCTAGTAGCTACTGATAGCCTTATTCTACACACACACACACACACACACAGAGAGAGAGAGAGAGAGAGAGAGAGAGAGAGAGAGAGAGAGAGAGAGAGAGTGTCTAGTACTCTTTTAAAGCCATCTAGGCTGACGGCCATCACCAACTATGTGCAATGTGAAAAGGAAGAATCTTCCAATGTCCAGTTTGTCCCAGATGTCCCAGAATGGGCTATAGCATTTTGCAAGATCCTCTGTTCTTTCTTTTGATTTATTTATGTTTTCACTTGGTATATTCTAATATCTGCTAAATGGAGAGAGAGGTCATGACAGGTGTTTTTCCAGTTCGACCGCATTTTTGCAGACCCATAACATTCACAAGCTGATCTTTCTTAAATGAAAAAGAAAAAAGAAAAGGGTTCCCGAGGCATGTTGCTCAAGACAGTCCATGCCAAAGTTATATCTACTTTGTTGAAAATCCAAGGTTACTTCCTAAACACATCATTCTCTAACTTAGAATAAGCTGAAAACCACATATGTATTAAGTGGTGCTATCAAATATTTATACACAGTGGTAATTATAGAGACCTAACTTCAAAAAGTCATTGAAATCTGAGACTTCTCTGTAGACTACTATCCTTGAAACATTAATTCAGGTGTTTTGTTTCACAACACAGTACAAAAATATATTGATTCTCAAATTCCCTGTCCCCCTAAGTAATATTCTGGAATAATTGCTGGTCTCTCTTAATGCACATTTGCCCAGAGTATGAATATTTTTAAGCCTCACTTTTAATCTTTAATGCCCCTTTATTCAAATCCTTTTTCTTTTTTTAGAGAAAGTTATTTTTTGCTCAATTAGCACACAATAGAAAGAGAATCTGATTCAGAAGTCTCTGAATAAAACTATTGACCTGAACTTTAACTAGCTCCAGCAAACCAGTTGTGCTTTAATTCAGTTAGTACTTCAGTTTGGACATTTTGTTTCATGTGAATCAATCGGGATGCATTTTGTTCTTCCTAAAGCAACATGATGGAAAATTGTAAATTTCATTATCATGGTGAATTGCAATTACTTTTACAAAAACAAATATCTGTGTTCAAACTTATAGTACATGTCACATGACGTTGGTGTCAAGTCATATGGCCTAAAGCTCATCCATATTAACTGTCCAAGCAAGGCTTCCTTAACGTCGCCCCTCCAAATGTTTTTGGCCCAAACTCCCATGATCCCTAGCTAGCAGGACCAGTGGTCAGGGATGATGGGAATTATAGCCTCAAAACATCTGGAGGGCTGAGGTTGAGGAAGCCTGGCCCAAGCCATATGGCCATATCTTAGCCAAATAAGCAGATATCCGGCATCCCTGTGCAAGCGTGCAAACAAATCAGGAAGTATTGTGTTAACTATAGTTTCCTAGTTCAGATAAACGAGTTGCCTGTTGAGGTCCTCCAAGCCACCCCCAAATAATTCACACTTCACAAATAATTTTTCTTTAAGATTTTTGGCATAATTTTGGCCACAACTTTATTAAAATACATAAATGTGAGTGGTTACTTAGGCATTGGTTCCGACTATCTGTCCCCACGCCCAGGAACAGAACTGACTTCTGGATTCCAGCGAAAGCCAGTAAGGGAAAATAATATTGGGGAGAGCACGGAGCCGGGCAATAGACCCTCACCCCCCCCCCCTCATTCTCCCGGGGGCTTGCACGACCCTAAGCCCCCTTCAGGGGTACAGACAAAAGAATGGCAAGCCCCCGGATTCCTTTAACGGAATTCCCTTTCTGCAGCAGCATTGGAGGGGCAGGCCCAGCCAATCCTAACCCCTCCACCAACCAATTTTTTAACCAATGCCTAACAGCAACCCTACAAGTTGTGACGATTTGCTCCGCAGTAGGCAAAAACCAAATGGCACCAGCCAATCAGACAATTGGGCAAAATTCCTACCAGGCCCCTGCCCCAAAAGCAGGCAACCCCATGACAGGCATAGCAAGGTCAACTAAGATCCTTGAATTAGGGAGGGTGGGCGGGTGATCCGATGCACACAGCAAAAGAGCCCTGTCAGTGCTGTGTGACTTTACTTTATAACCTTTGGTCCAACCCCCTAAATGGCAACACCAAAATTTGCCCAACAACCCAACCGCCCAATCACTACAACACCAAAATTTGCCCAACTAACCCGCCCAGCAACAGAGGGGTGGCCTGCCAGACCCCACCGCAACACGTGCGCTCTCTGAATTAGAACACGCTTTAACAGTTTTAGAAGAATACAAGAAATTAAACTATTTGTGGTTGGGTTAATATCCTAGCTTGTCCCCAATCTGCTAGCCACAGTTTAGACAAAATGGGACACTGTAGTTAATGGAAACCTTCCTATTTTGTTTGCTGGCTCAGGTAAAGAATTTATTCACGCGCCCAAAAAGCTTATATTTCATCTCCTTAAGCTGAGATGCAATCATCCAAACAGACTCACATGTGACCTGACGCGAGCAGTATTTTTAAAAATATGAGAAACTCTGAAAATTGCTACTAAGTTGCTGCAAATTCATGTGGGGCACCTCTGGCTATAGAATAAACCCATTGTGATAGTTGGGGTAGCTTGGCCCACATTGCATGGGAAAGCTTGATAGATTTAATAGAGGACTGCAAAGGGTTCTGCTTCTTCATTGTGAACCGAAGTTCCTTTACTGTCCTCACAAGAAGAATACTGAACAGTTGGGAGACAGATTATTCCGCCAACCAATTTGCCTATCAGCAGGGAAGATTCAATAGGTTTTTTGGTTGCTTCTTTACATTAGGGATCACATAAAAGCAGACGAATATGTCTTCCAAAGTCAGCCTAATTTAACCTTGAAATTACTTGACTCAACATGGCCCCTGACATGCATAAAGTGGTGTGTGCCACATTTGTTGTTTGTGTTGCACTCATTATAGTGAACTGAAAATGGTATTGATCTTGCAAAATTGCTTCTTTTTACAGACCGGGAAGGCTCTAATTAAGGTTGCTCAAAACTAGGAGGCCCCTTTCATAGGATTAATTTCCCCTCCTGAGCTAATGCAGTTTGTTGTCATGAGGTGTTCTGTTTGAGATAGATGAAGGGATTCCTTTGTTCCCTCTGGTTACTCAAAAGATGTTTGCTGAAGCTGCGGGGATTCTGGAAACTCTGATGTACCCATAATAAAGAGCGGGGAGGAGACACCTGTAGCAATTTGAGTTTGGGGACAGACAAGGTTTGGTTTTTAATCAGCGGGGTTATTCACTCATTCTAGTTAACATTCAACATGATAAACGTTTCTGCAGGGGTTGTTTTTTTAAGGAAAAAAACTTAGAGAGTGAAAAGAAAAGATAAAATGGTTATTGATTATTGAAACAGAAATGAATCTAGTGAGGTGTCAGTCAAGAGCCTCAAAGACCAGGGGTCAAATCCCCACTAAACCTTTGCTGCCTTTGAGCTACTTGTGACCTCTCAGCCTGACCTGCCTCACTGTGTTGTGAGGATATGCTATGAGAAGATTTTTTTTTTGCCTGAAAAATAAATAATGACACCTGGATTTGAGGATTGAAGATGATGTTTGTTTATAGAAAGTGGCTTTGTGGGGTGTTATATTGGGTTGGACTAAGTGAATATTGTTTTTATATAGCCGACAGATGAAGAATCGGAAGTTCTTTACTTTCCAAATCTTATTTTTCTATCTTTCGTTATTAACCTCTGTCCTATTCTTTTTAAAATTTATTTTTCCTTCTTTATTTCTCTCCCCCTCCCCTTTGTGTTTTTATTATATCTATATAAAAGTCTTGGTTTGGTTAAAAAAAAGGGGGGGAGATGCTAAGTTTTGTATTTTTTTCCTATGAACCTTAATAAACATTTATTTCAAAAATTGATGTGCTGTGAGGGAAAGGAACCATTCCTGCCACCTTAGAGCTCTCTGGAGGAGAGATGGGATAGAACTGTAATCAACAAATAAAATATTAACAGATCATTTGGAGCAGCCATGTCAGCCTGCCCATAACACTGCCTAAGACAAATACAACTAACTGGACATACATTTGAGAATTGTGGTCTCGCCAAGATTTCCTGCCACATGTGCAGCCTGTTCTCATGGTCTGCAGCTGTTAGATGTGGAGGTTACGATACGATAACCTTTATTGCCATTGTCCCATACAGAACAACGAAATTGAAAATCTACATCAGACATTCAGAAACCGACAAGCCAGCTATCCCAGCCTGGTTAGCCCCCTAAAAACTCTGATACCCCATAATTAAATACAATATCCCACAGAGACTACGTTACACTGCGTTTAAAACCAAAATCACATTTGAATAGAAACTGTTTCTCAGGCAGCTAGTCCTAGTCTTTATAACCCTGTACCTTCTTCCAGAAGCTGAAAGAGATCATTTCTGGGGTGCGCACTATCCTGCACTATCTCTGCAGCTTTCTTATGGTACCTGGAAGCGTAGATTTGATCTAAGGTGGGAAGAGTGCACCCAGTTATTCTCTCTGCAGTCTTTACAACCTTGGACAGCATTATTTTTTCCCTGACTGTGCAGCTCCCAAACCACACACAGAGACCATAAGTTAATACACTCTCAACAGTACAATGGTAAAATGCCATCAACAGGTCCTTTGAGAGATTATTTTTCTGGAGGATTCTCAGAAAATATAACCTCTGCTGTTAGGGGGAAAGGCTTTCTTGGCCCAAGGAAAAAATGCTCTTTTTGTAGTCTATCTTCTATCTTCTTTCTCTGTATGATAGGCAGTGTGATTTGTAGTCCTAAGACGCGCATACTACCAGCATTCAAAACTTTATCATGAGAGTGATATCCAGACCTCTTTGTGGAAAGTACTAGGATGAGTTATTCCTGTATGGGAAGAAAGTGACCTTTAAACCACTTATGAATATATTCTGCGTCATTAATGGTTCATCTTTGTCTTCCACATAGTAACATTATTCTTGACCCTCCTTAATCAAAGCTTTTCCTGGAGATTCCACATTGTAGCTGGCAGTCCAGTTTGTCTTCCCGGTTCAGATCGCTAAAGCAGTTTAAACTCCCTTCAGTATCAAACTTACCCCTTTTTTAAAAAAAAAATGTTTGATTGCTTTTACATTTGCTCGAAAATTGTAATTACAATAAACCTCCGCAGGGAAACAAATCATGAAAAAGGTGGTATTAAAACTTCCTGTTCTTTAAACTCCAGTGGGGTTCAAGCGCCATCACAACTGAAACCCCTAAGTACAGCCGTAATGTTAATGTAGTGCTTACTTACAGACCTCTCTGCATTATGTTCTCTAGTGGAGTGTGAGCCTATTTTCGTAGCGATTTGCTAGTTACCCTGATTAAACTCAAAGTGGGTGCACTTATCCAAATCAGCATTATTAATAACAATTCTTAGCAGTTACGCAGCTTTCATATATTCAGAATGTGGGCAATTGTGTACACTGAAATACGCATAGTGAAGAATTAGCTTACTTTCTTGCTTAGTCATATCCTGCTAATATGTTCCCTCATGTGAAATAAGCAGTCAAAACAAGCATGTGAAAAAATATTATTCAAGTAAGTTCTGTCAGCAAGTGGAGTGATCGCCCCGCTGCGGGGTTCTGAAAAGGAGTTTCCTTTTTATTCCATTTCCCAGCCTCCTTATTTTGTTTTCTTGCATGCTGCTTTCATTAGGCTGGCTGCGAGAAAGAAAGAAACCCGAAGCACTAATTTCTCCTGCAACATTGTGGTGCATTAAATTGCAAGTTCTTTTAACTTAAATGAAATCGTCTGCCCTACTGCGCCAGTTCATTATGGTGTTTAAATGTCCAACGTTTTTATGATAAATGCCAAACCAAGTTTCATCGATAACAGCGCTCGGGAGGTAGATTGACCCATGGTCTCATTAACAGCTGGTGTAGCTAGAAAAGATGAGTCTCTCAGAGACTCAAACAAGGAAGAGGGAACCATCTGCAGGAGATCTCAGAGTTTATAAAAGCAGTCTGCTAAATGGCATTTTTGCCCACCTCTTTATAGCGAGAATGAGTAAAATGTTAACTAAAACTCACTGGAAAGTTCACTGCAAAAGATCTTACACCAATCATTATACTGGAAAGACAGGAAAATACTTTTCACCCTGAACTTGCTCTTGCTCTCAGTCCTTTGTTAAAATCAGCAGGGACTTGGGGGCTTATATCTAATCACACTTTTGGTCCATGTAGCCCAGAGTGCCCTGGAAGCAGCTCCCCAGTCTTTGATTTGCTTTTTTGACCATTTTTTCCTGGGGATGGGACCTCTTGCCTACAAGCTGTGTGCTCTGCAACTGAGCATATAAGTACAGTGGTACCTCGGTTTACGAACTTAATCCGTTCCGGATGTCCATTCTTAAACCGAAACCATTTTTAAACCAAGGCGCACTTTCCCTAATGAGGCCTCCCGCCGCCAGTGCCCTTCCACTGACTGTTCAGATTCCGCTCTTAGACCAAGGTAACGTTCTCAAACCAGGACACTATTTCCGGTTTTGCGGAGTTTGTAAACCAAATCGTTCTTAAACCGGACTGTTCTTAAAACGAGGTACCACTGTATATATACAAATACTAGTGGGAGCCTCTAACGAAATGTGTGTATGCACAAATCTGTACATGTACAAATCGATGATGTAACTAGTCATACTGCACGCATTGTAAATAGTGAAGGGAGCAACGGGGGCAGAACAACGAGTTTAGCAATGCCATTTTGAGTTGACTCTGTTCTGTCAGAGTTCATAGGCTCTTGCGTCAATCAGTTAGCAGCCCACCTTCCCTCCTCCCCCAAGCCTGAGTTCTTCCCATTTTCCTGTGTGTCTTTCCATGTGTTTGATCTCCATAATAAGCAGCTCTGTATCCATTCATTCAGTCATTACATTGCATGGCTCAGTTGGTTAGAGTGTGATGCTGACAACCCCAAGGTGGTAGGTTTGATTCCCCGTATGGGGGGTTGGACTTAGGTGATCCTGAGGGTCCCTTACAATTCTACAATTCTATGATTTCATTTTAATAACTTATACAACAAAATCTCTTAAGAAGTTCACACAAAGTACAACCATAAACACATTAGCAAAAAAAAGTCTGTACGTGGTACAAAAATACAACAAAGAACCCCACCCCGAAATACTGAAACTATGCCTCTGAGCTCTTACAGTACTTTGAATGAAAAACATAGTGACCTATGTCCCATGACCTATGACCCATGTTCAAACCCTAAACAGTGATTAACCTTAACTACTGCCTCTTCAAAGAAGCCATCTTCACAACCCATGGTTTGAGCTCTGCCTGTATCCTGAAGTACATTTTTAAAATAGCTCAAACCGCAAACCAAACAACAAAAAGTTCGCTTTTGTCTTAATCATCTCTACAGCCCAGACTGCCCACAATCCGCTTTTTACCTCATTATTTTTAACACCTCCTGAGGAGCTTACCTGCCAGGCAAAATTAGCTCCAAGAAGCAAATTAACCCCATAATCTCCAAATTCCCCCCTACATAAACAATCCAATTCCCTCACAGTATAATATAAAGTAAATGTATTTCCAAATTATTATTTTTAATAACAAAGTAAGGCTAACACTTGCCTGACACCCCCCACTAAATACAAGTCAGATTTACAGATAAATACAAAATGTTTATTGGTATTGTTTTCATCCCACCAATATGGGCAAGCTGCCTAAGCAATGTTTTTAGCAATGTTTATCTGGACTGAACTGTGAGTTGGTGGGTATCAGCAAGGCTGATATTAGCACTAACATCCTAGATTGCAGTGAATTTACCTGCCCAGCCCTGAGACTTGGGTTTTTCATTCACCCTAAGAGTTGTTGAGCAATGAGCAAATGTTAACACTGCTTAGTTTTGAATCAGTAAGTGAGAAATGGGTATTTGCAGTAGAGACAGGTAGCTTCAGTTACACAGTTACCCGCTTATACATCAGAAGAGACCACAAGAGCTTTTTCTTCATACCTGTAACTTGTATAGGTAACACTGGTCATCCATTGGACTAATGATGCTGAAACCTGCTTTCCATTAAAGGTAAAAGGTAAAGGACTCCTGGACGGTTAAGCCCAGTCAAAGGCAACTATGGGGTTGTGGCGTTCATCTCGCTTTCAGGCCAAGGGAGCCGGCATTTGTCCATAGACAGCTTTCTGGGTCATGTGGCCAGCATGACTAAACCGCTTCTGGCGCAATGGAACACCATGACAAGTGCCAGAGTGCACGGAAACACTTGTTTACCTTCCCGCCGGAGCGCTACCTATTTATCTACTTGCACTGGCGTGCTTTCAAACTGCTAGGTTGGCAGGAGCTGGGACAAAGAAACAGGAGCTCACCCTGTTGCGGGGATTCGAACCGCCGACCTTCTGATTGGCAAGCCCAAGAGGCTCAGTGATTTAGACCACAGCGCCACCATTAGCACAGAGGTGGGAAACCTGATCTGGCTAGTGGGCCAGGTTCTTATCTCTCCTACCCCTCCCTCCTGCACCAAATTTGGCAGGTGCACCTGACATAACAGTGACATTAGGTTGTGATCACTGGGATTTCAAAACACTCCACAGAGCCTGCAACTAGCCCTGCATGTATGGTGTTCAGCAGGCTCGAAGTCACCACCTATCAGCTGATGGGTGATAGCTTCCGGCTTCCTTTCTGCAGGGGTTGGTTGAGCAGTCAAGCTCTTCATGGGGAATTTGGTTGTGCGGCTTCAGCCAGCTTGAAGTCACTGCCCATCAGCTGAGAGTGTTATAATTCCTGCTCCGTGATTGCAGTCATGGGGTTTTTGTCTATCACATGATGATATATGTTTCGACTCCACAGAGTGGGAAGTAATGGAGACAGGATGTTTGTGTTACTGTGTTCCGTGAAGTGGGACTATTGTCCTTTGTTCTTTCCCCACTTTGCTGTCTGATGCTAGAGAGAGAAGGAGCCGTGTTGCAGTGCTCCGTGTGCGTTTGTATGTAAATAAAGTAGATTAGCCAAAATGCTGAGTTGCTGCGGACTGTTACGCATGATGCGAAGGCTGCAGATCCCTAAGCGTGCCGATGTCTGTTGGCATCGGTCGCTGTGATGTTCAGGGTTTTTGAAGCTCCCGAACGATTGACCAGGAGGGAGAGAACATGCCAGTCAGGCGTGTGCCTCTGCCAGGGTCCTACTCAAGTGTAGGACGAGCTCCTGGCAGATAGGTGGTGACTTGAAGCCTGCTTTTTGCATGAATTGGAGAAAATTGGTCATTCAGCTGATCAACCTGCCTCCAGGTTTCACATTTGTTGCCTGGTGTGGGGCATGGTTGGGGGGAAGCAACCTTGAGGGCAAGAGAGGTTTCCCATCCCTGATTTAGCAGGTACTCACTTATCATTGCATGTGTTTACATGTAGTGTTCTGTGCCACTTCTAACTGCATATTTTTGGTTACACAACTGTATTCACAGTGCTACTGACTCTCTTTATCCTACTTTCAACAACAACAACAATTTTCTCAACTTTCAGTCCTCTCTGCTTCCTATTTATTTTTTTGCACTTTATCATAACACAAGTCTTTCATTTACTTCTTGGTGTGTCAGCATCGCTTCAGCTCTTAATGCAATCTATGGTAGATTCATTTAATGCAGCGTGTATAATGGATGGAATAGGGAACTTGTCTTCTAAAAAGACTGTGAAATTAATAGTGGGACACTTACTGCTGTACTCTTGATGATGGATAACGGACCATTTAATCAAATAGTCACCTAACTAACATCTCAAGTTCAGGTCCGTTTTTAAAAGGGTTTTTTTTTCTTTTTTTAGGTTTAACTATGAAAAGGAGAAGTGCAGATTTGTTTTTAATGGTATTGCCTTTGGTAATGATCAAGCATATGGCTTAGTTTGAGTAAACAAATGAATGTATTTTAGAATTCCACAGTTAAGTCCTTGCTTTATTGCTGTTGCAGCATAATAAGCCTGGGTGACTATGAAGTAGCTAAATGGATGGGTTAATTTGGAACCAAGCAATTTCATGGTATGTTCACTTGTTTACTGAGTGGAAGAGAGTGGAATAAAAGAGGTGAGAATAGCATGGATGTGCTTCAAAGTAGTTTTCAACTTTCCATTTTTTAAAAAGAAAGAAGAAGAAGGAGGGTGTGAAGCTATTATACCTGAACAGAAGGAATACTTTTAAGCCAAGTGAACACAGACTTCTGTGTGTCTAATTATGATTTATTATGAGATAACAGGTCCAAGTGTTGTGCTTATTTCAAAGGTGCGTACTTGTCTTTGTCCAATACCAGCAAAAGTTTTACTTCACAAAGCTTTCCCAGTTAATCCGTTGTATATCCATCACAGTCATGGGAAGAAAATGGGGGGATTATAATTTTGACTTCTTGTGTGTGTGAAGGTGCTGCTCTTAAACAGGAGTAAAATCAGTAGAGACTTTTGAGTCAGATGCAGAAGTGATCACCATGTGTTCATAAGACTTTGAATGGTGTGTTCTCTCATTCCTAAGTGTTCTTGCACTCAGATCCTGCTTATAGGCTTCCCAGAGTAAAGGATGTGGACTAGATGGGCAACTGACCTAATGCAACAGACTGTTCTTATGTTCAGATCCAGCCTTGCATAGGTTCAGAAAGGTAACGACATCATGTCCTCTAAGGCATGCCCTGGTCCATGTAGCTGAATTATAAAAGGAATTAGATATTAATAATAATGTGTGGTAGTTTACTGTGATAGCCACTGACTGTTTTTGGTTTCCCCCCAAAATATATTTATTAAAGTTTTTAAAGTATAACAGTGAAAATAAAAAAATAAAAAGAAACAAAATACAAAATACAACATAAAAACAGTTAAAAAACAAATAATTTTCTATAACATATCTTCCTTACGCTTATTTCCCCAGACCTCCTCATACCTCCCTATTATTATTATTATTATTATTATTATTATTATTATTATTATTATTATTATTTGTATTCCACTTCAATTTGTTAGTTCAGCAAATCCTTACCATTAAGCTTTTACCCATTTGTAAACCTTTTTTTTCGTATCTCCTAAAGCATTACAGCTGGAAACCACTTAGTTTCTATCCAACATCCTTCTAACATTCATTAATTTTACAATATTTCTGTAAATAGTCTTTCAATTTCTTCCAATCTTCTTTCACCAACTCTTCTCCCTGGTCTCGGATTCTGCCAGTCATGCCACTGACTGTTTTTGTCCCTGGCTTCTGCCTCTGTATGAATACAGGTGACTCCCCAGTAATGCAGGGGTTACATTTCCGGGTACCGCATGTATATATGTGAAATCATGTATAGTTGGGAGCACCATCTAAAACACCAAACTCTGCCAAAAAAACCCCCACCCCACCACAATCACTCTCTCCACATCCTCTTTCTCAAACTCAAACTCTCCAAGCCTCAAAGGTTGGTGCAAAGGCTCCTAGGATTTCTGTTGCAAAGGCTCCTGGGATTGCTAGCCATTTCCCCCATTCTTTTTTGTGTCATTTTTGCACATTCTACACTCCTTTAAGGCCGTGTTTGCCATTTTTTGCACTTTAAATTGAAATTATTTCCTTGTGCTGCACACGTATGCAATCATGTGTGAGTCGAATGCACATACGTGGGAAATCGCCTATACTGATAGAACCTCTCTGTTCAGATACAATATATATCTGTAGTTGTTCCTGTATGCTCTGCTTCCCAGGGATATCTGGGCAGAGTGCTAGACTAGATTGAGCCTTCTGTTGATTAGCAGTGTAACTCTTGCCTTGCTTTATTATTTACCAAGCATCCATCGAGGTCTGTGGGACAGACATGCAGGGTGGTTAATTATCTGTCACTGAAGAGTATTGGTGTAGGTCCTATGTTCATAATGGAATGCAGATGAAATGTGTGATTGGGAGATTAGTCCCAGCTCTATTACTTCATATTTATATTTTATGCTGCAGCTAGCAATTAAGAAACTTATTACTGAAAACATCTGCTTTGGCAGGAAATGAGTTCAGGAAAGGAGGAAACATAGTATACTCTTTTTAAAAAAAAAATCTGCCCATTATTTCTCAGAAAAGAAGAAGGATTATAACATGCTGCATAGGCTTATATTAGGCATTGATGAGGCAACTCTTAACCAGCATTGCTCCTGCTTTTAAAGAGTGGATCCATGCAATAGATATTAAAACTAGGTCTAAACCAATGAGCCTCTTGGGCTTGCCAGTCGGAAGGTCAGTGGTTCGAATCCCTGTGACGGGGTGAGCTCCCGTTGCTCGGCCCCAGCTTCTGCCAACCTAGCAGTTCGAAAGCATGCCAGTGCAAGTAGATAAATAGGTACCACTACGACGGGAAGGTAAACAGCATTTCCATGCGCTCTGGCACTCGTCATGCTGTCCTGTTGTAGCAGAAGTGGTTTAGTCATGCTGGCCACATGATCCGGAAAGCTGTTTGTGGACAAATGCTGGCTCCCTCAGCCTGAAAAGCGAGATGAGCGTCGAAACCCCATAGTCACCTTTGACTGGGCTTAACCGTTCAGGAGTCCTTTACCTTTTACCTTTACCTTTACACTTAATCATACATTATGATCAATTCCCACTAAGACATTAAGACAGACTTCTTCAACCTCGGCCCTCCAGATGTTTTGAGACTACAATTCCCATCATCCCTGACCACTGGTCCTGCTAGCTAGGGATCACGGGAGTTGTAGGCCAAAAACATCTGGAGGGCCGAGGTTGAGGAAGCCTGCTTTAAGAGGAAATTGAGCAGAAAATGTACATGCATTATGGGTTGTGTCCAATGTTAGCCATACTCAGTATACCTGAAGGAGCATCTCCACCCCCATCATTCAGCCAGGACACTGAGGTCCAGCTCTGAGGGCTTTCTGGTGGTTCCCTCACTGCAAGAATGAAGTTACAGGGCCTTCTTGGTAGTGGCACCCACCCTGTGGAACGCCCTCCCATCAGATGTCACAGAAATAAACAACTATCTGACTTTTAGAAGGCATCTGAAGGCAAAGAAGTTTCTAATGTTTGATGTTTTATTGTGTTTTTAATAATCTCTTGGGGAATGAATGAATGAATGAATGAATAATATCCATTGACATTAATGGACATGGCTAACTTAGGTTCATTAATTTTAGTGAGTTTACTCTGAGCAAATCTTAGTTGGATACAACCTGAATTATGTAAAAAATAAAATATCCTTGAGCGGTTACAGCACACTTTCAAGACCCACTGTTCCCTGTGGGGTTTGCAACATTGATACCTCCATGGTGGCAGATGTTGTGCATACTACTGTGCCATTTTTGATCTGCGAGTTTGAGTAAATAGCAGGAAAAGAACAAGTTTAAAAAGGGCAAGCTCAGACATTATTAATTAAAAGCAATTAGCAATAGAAGTAGCAGATGAGAATCATGATGAAGAGTCTTCTCCCCCAGCCACCTCTATGTAAGTACCATAAAGTATCATTTTATAGTTATAAATCTCAGATTTTAAACTGGTGTTTATTGAGTGGGATTGAACCTGCAACCTTGCCATTATCAACACCATGCTTTAACCAACTGAGCTGGGCTTACACAATCCCAACGTGCATATTCAAATTTAGTTAGCAAGTTAACGTAATTTGTATACAGCTTGATTGTAAACGAAAAGTTTGCAGAATACAAACATGGATAGAAAATAGGTAGTGGGATGTGAATTTCCGTGCAGATCCCCCCCCCCCCCGCATTGCATTTTAAAGCAAATATGAGTCAGAACGGACTTACAAATAAAGACATGTGAAACTGACATGGACCAGAAGTTGAATGATCTGTCCATCCCTAACAGTTATAGGAGGAAGCTGTTTCTTTTTTGAAGCATATGTCAAGAAAGCTTTAAATGAACATAGAGGATTTGAAAGAGTGTGATCTGGGTTCCGGATTAGAATAGTGAGCAGTTTTATCTGGTCAAAGAGAAAGTAGCACAAATCTGACAGTTTTTCTACAAACCCTGAATAAAATTGTTTGCTCCAGAAACTACTTCAACTTCCCATCTTGAAAAGGCAACATGTAAATTCTCTGAGCGGTTCATTTCTCAACAGAGAAGCTGTCTTCAGCGATATTTCTTTGTCCTGCGAGGACTGGTAGATTTAATAATAAGAAAAGGTAAGTCAATAATATTGATTTATAATACCTCTTGTGCTGCTTCCTGCATATTTCCCCTTTTTGCTCACGGTTACATCTTGTTGTTGTTTGAAACTTGTTTGTGGTGACTACATAACAGATGAAATATATCTATTTTCCACAATTGTAGCTTTTGAGCATGCATTCAGTAATGCTGTTAGATGTAATCTTTCCTGCACTGCTTGGCAAGTAATATGTGAGCATATTTGGCTGCAAGACGTGAGGGCATCTCTGTAGTTGGCGCATAATAGCAAATGGGATAATTGGAAGTACTTATAAGGACGAAATCTCAAGAGTTAGTAGCAGATATTCCAGGGCTTATTTGTACAGAACAATAGTTAACTTAAGGGATGAGGGTGGTGCTGTGGTCTAAACCACAGAGCCTAGAGCTTGACGATCGGAAGGTCGGCAGTTCGAATCCCCACGACGGGGGTGAGCTCCTGTTGTTTGGTCCTTGCTCCTGCCAACCTAGCAGTTTGAAAACATATCAAAGTGCAAGTAGATAAATAGGTACCACTCTGGCAGGAAGGTAAACGGCATTTCCGTGTGCTGCTCTGATTCGCCAGAAGCGGTTAGTCATGCTGGCCACATGACCTGGAAGCTGTACGCCGGCTCCCTCGGCCAATAAAGCGAGATGAGCACCGTAACCCCAGAGTTGTTCGCGAATGGACCTAAGGTCAGGGGTCCCTTTACCTATATAGTTAACTTAAGTTAGTTGTTGCTGCTGCTGCTGTTGTTGCTTATTAAAGTTCTTTACTGCCCTTCATCTGAAGATAACATGGCAGTTTACAAGATTAAAGCACAAAAATGCATACCATAGTAACAAACAAAAACAGTTTAAAAGGCCACATAGATTGTTTAATTAGCCAAAGGCTTGGGAGAAGAGGAATGTTTTTGCTTGCCTCCTAAATAAACTTAATGAAGGCACCAGGTGGGCCTTTGTCAGTGTTATGACTAGCATTGGATATCATCTTATATCTTTTCCAGTTGTTGCCGACTTTAGCATTTACCAAATGATGGGAATCCAGTCAAGTTGCCTGGATAAATCTGGCTATAGGCCACCCCCCAGTATTGGTTGTGTGTTCTAAGCCACAACAGAAAGCAAGGTGCTAAAATTTACATACAGTGGTACCTCGGGTTACAGACGCTTCAGATTACAGACGCTAATCCAGAAATAGTACCTTGGGTTAAGAACTTTGCTTCAGGATGAGAACATAAATCATGTGGCGGCGGCACAGCTACAGTGGGAGGCCCCATTAGCTAAAGTGGTACCTCAGGTTAAGAACAGTTTCAGGTTAAGAACGGACCTCCAGAACGAATTAAGTTCTTAACCCGAGGTACCACTGTATAGGCATTTGCTTAAGACAAATCCTATCCCAGTGTTAGAAACTGAGATATGAAAGCTAGGAGCTAAATGGCACCTTAAATCTAGGTTTTAGGCACCACAACAGAATGTCTAAGCACACTTTATTGTAACAAGAATAGAAAGCTGAAAATGAATGAACTGCAGCTAAAATCTTATATTCATTTTTCACATAGTCTAGTCCTCATCTGAAGACTGCGAAAAACAAAGCCATACTTCCCCTGCCAGTCCCCCAAATATACTTATGAGGGTCCCCTCTCCAATCCTCAGAGAGTGGCTGGAAGCAGGGAGGCAGAAAAAAGTCCTCCTTTTGTTCCAGCAGTGGCAGTTTGAAATCTCAGGCGCAGTACTGCTCCCAGAGCTCAGAAACTGCTCGCGTTAATGAAATCCCCTGTTGCAAAATGTGCCTAGAACAATGGGAATTTCGAACACTGATCCTGTCTGTGGCCAACATGGCGGTAAGAGTTCTTTGCTCACCGTACACAAAGCTGAAACGAGCTGAAAATTAGGGAATGAGTACATGGCTTTCTTGATTCACCCCTTTCTCTTCTTTGGTCTAATGAAAATGCAGATACAGTGGTACCTTCAGTTGCGGACGGGATCCGTTCCGGAGGTCCAGTTGGATCCCGAGGTTTCTGCTACCTGAGGACCACTTCTGCACATGCGCAGACTGCTTCTGCGTATGCATGCACGGCAAAACCCGGTAAAATACTTCTGGGTTTGCCACTTGTGCATCCCAAAGTTTACGTAACCAGAGGGTTACATAAACGGAGGTTCAACTGTAATTGGAGTGTGTGTGTGTGTGTGTGTGTGTGTGTGTGTGTGTGTGTGTGTGTGATTACAGGTTAACACAGTAAGTAAAGACTAACCCATTCCATTCACCTTCTAGCTTTCCACGGGTGGCTGGATTTTTAATTCATTTCAAGCACTCAGGAAATAGTGATCAGTGACATATTCCTGAAATATGCTGGGCTTTGTTAGCCACGAAGGCAGGAATTGTTAACTTCAGAATATGTAACTGTGAATGGACTTGACTACCTGTCAAACCGCTTCAGGTAACCTTAGTTGTATAGGCGAGTCTTTGAAAACTGCTCAGTACCTCCAGACTGAAGGACAGGTTCAGTCATGTATACTGATGGAACCAGTTTATTACCTCTCTTTAAACTATACCAATTGCCTCGTATTAGGTATTCACCTCCTGAGCATTCTCATACCGTGAGTGAACTGGCTTCTCCACCCCTAAGCTTGTTGCAACACATCTGTTTTACATTGTGCATGCCAGGTTTTGTTTTGTTTTGTTTGCTTAAACCCTCAAGCCTGAAGTAGTCTCTGCTTTCCGCTCTCTGAATCATTTATTCTGCATTCCAGAGCAAAGTTATTTGCTAGGAGAAATGAGTGGAGCATTCCATTTAGTGCTGGGAGCATTTAAAAGCTGCTTCTAGGGAGCACACTTGAGCTTACTGTGTGCCAGTACACCTATGAAAGCAGTTAGAAAGTGGATGCAACACATGGCAGTTGATCAATACGAAGTTTCCAAAGGTTTTCAAAATGCTCTTTCGGCTGTAGGCTTCATATTGATTGTAGTTGGCTAACTGTTGGAGCGCAGACTTCGTAGGTTACAGTCTTTGTCTGCAGTAGTGGCCGGGGGTTGTGTGTGTGTGTGTGTGTGTTTGTGTTTAATATTTCATTTGATAATGATGGATGATTGCATACTTTGCTTTCAAACGGACAGCTCTAGCTCTGTGCAAGTGTAAATTTTAAAAAAACGGAAGCTTGCATTGATTAGTCTTGCTCATTGTTCTTCATAAATCATATGCAAACAAATTAAGATGTATTTGTAAGGTATACCACAAGCTTACTTCTCTGTGAAAATAAATTGCCATCTTAGTAACTGAAACAGTGGTCGATACTGCAGTGGAAAGAGATCTACTCACTCATAACACTCATGGCTATTGCTTAGCTTCCGAGCACTAGAATGGTGAAGCTAGAATCAATTGTCGTGTTATCTGAGAACATGTTATTTGGGGCACTGATTTGAAAAATCTGAAGCAAAACTCAGTTAAGGGAAATGTAAATTCCTTTATAAAGAAAAATCTACATGTGTAAATATCACATGGGGAGCAAATGTGTTTCTGAAACAAATGTATTTGCTATGCAGTAGCTCGGTTTTGATTAGCCCATTTACTTTTTCCTGCCATTTTTGCTAAGGAAAACGAGTTTCAAATTCATGCTTTACTAAAATTAATAAATGATTTTATTTAAGCTTCAATGCACCAAAATACAAGCTAACTTTTTCTCCGTTATGTAATTGGCTAGCTTAAAACAAGGGAATGATGAAAGGACCTTGTGAAATATTTAACTTTGCGTTTCCTGGTCATTTTAAATAACAGCAGACTGATATTTAAAGAGAATACCTACTAATCACATGTTTGAGGGACGCTTTGATACCTTTACAATTGCTAGTAGATTGCAATCCTGCATTTATTCCTTTTTATAAGTCCCCTTAGTCGTGATAAATAAGTTTAAAAAGCATTAATCTGTGTTGTGTTCTAAATTCTTCCAAGGTGATCATAATTTTATCTCTGTGACCTCAGTTATGTCTATTTTTTTCTGTTTCCCAGAGACAGGTAATATCCCTGCCTCCAAGTCTGGTCCTGACCAGAAGGAGACATCAGCAAGGGTGCTTCACAGGAACTTAAGGTGGTGCTATGTAATAATAATAATAATAATAATAATAATAATAATAATAATAATAATAATAAATTTACCATTTATACCCCGCCCATCTAGCCGGACCACCCTCGGCGGCGTCCAACAAAATATTAAAATACCGTAACACATCAAACATTAAAAGCTTCCCTAAACAGGGCTGCCTTCAGATGTCTTCTAAAAGTCTGGTAGTTGTTGTTCTCTTTGAAATATGGTGGGGGGACATTCCACAGGGCGGGTGCCACTACCGAGAAGGCCCTCTGCCTGATTCCCTGTAACTTGGCTTCTCGCAGTGAGGGAACCGCCAGAAGGCCATCGGAGTTGGACCTCAGTGTCCAGGTAGAATGATGGGGGTGGAGACGCTCCTTCAGATATACTGGACTGAGGCCGTTTAGGACTATGTAATGTCAGGCCAGTCACCAGTGGGCATTTGAATCCTGTTCTCCCAGTTCTTAGTATGGCACTCTGACCACTATACCACAATGTGCCTGGATGGAAGACCACTTGCTAATAATATGTATACCACCTTGGGTTCCATACATTCAATTGTAGAGTTGGAAAGGAATCCTAAGGGTCATTTAGCAAAACCTGCGGCAATGCGGGAATCCTGTCCACAGCGGTCCCTGGGTGGGTTCAAACCACCAACCTTCTTGTTAACAGCCAGCTACACTGTCCCATTGCACCACAGAGAGAAGAAAGGCAGGTTATAAATGTAAGTGAGGAGAGGAGCAGAATAACAAATGCATAAATAAATGTTACTTCTTTTCCTTGTTCGAGGTTGATACATTAGCACCCAGAATTTTAAAATGTAGCAAGAAACATGATTGATTTACCTTACGTGGAGCAGTGATCTTTTTCAGTATTTATGTAAAATGTTTTTATTGACTGCAGCCAAAGTCCATTTCAGTTTAAATTGGGAAGCATGTTTATATGCATGGTCAGTGGTAGTCTTATTTTTTTTAAAAGTTAGAATTGTCTCCTCTTTGAGTCTGTGTATATTTTTGAATCTCTGTGAATACCAGAACAGATTGTTTTGTCTATGTGAAACCACAGTTTTCACCAGTAGCTGCGGACAAGTTATAAGTACTTTTGATGTACCCTGAGTGCAGTATCCTACTTATTGTGAGCATAGGTCTGAGTTTTGCGCAAGTCGTTTTGATAGGAGATGTAGAACATGCACATTCTTAAGCTTATAAATATGCAGGCTTTAGATGTTCATTTTGCTACTTCTCCAAAAAAAAAAAAAAGCTTACCTGATGTTATTGATCAAGCACAATTTAGATGGTGTTTGATAACTCTGTTTCTGTCAGTACACTTTTAAAAATATGGGAATATGCAAATTTAAGAAGTCATTACAATGTTGATGTCATTATTCTATGCTTATTGAGTATATTGGATACAAATCAGTGTTATTCTAAGTAGGCAAACTAAGGCCTGGGGGGCCGGATCCAGCTCAATTGCCTTCTAAATCCGGCCCGCGGGTGGTCCGGGAATCAGCGTGTTTTTACACGAGTAGAATGTGTCCTTTTATTTAAAATGCATCTCTGGGTTATTTGTGGGGCCTGCCTGGTGTTTTTTACATGAGTAGAATGTGTCCTTTTATTTAAAATGCATCTCTGGGTTATTTGTGGGGCATAGGAATTCGTTCATCCTCCCCAAAAAAATATATAGTCCGGCCCCCCACAAGGTCTGAGGGACAGTGGACTGAAAAAGTTTGCTGACCCCTGTTCTAAGGTCTTGCAAAACTGTCAGAATTGGAGAGTTGATCACCTTTGTTTTTAAACTCCTTGGCTGCTATGTTGGAGAGTTTATATTTATGCACCCTGATCCCATCTGCCTGGAAGTGTCCAGTCAGCTATCAGTGAGCAAGTGTGTTTTCAGATTGCAGTTCTAAGAATGAGATTTTCTGCTTAGTCCTGTCAGAGAACAAATTAAATGAGTTTCTTCATTTCATAGGATGCTATCGTATGGGCTCATGCTGTCATTATGTTCAAAGGAAAATGTGCAGCAGTGTAACATAACTGAAAAAGGGGTGTACCGATTTTTGGAAATTTAGCTGAACTACCCAACCTCCCTACTTACTTTTTCCACTTGAGCTTATTCCTAGCTCTCAGAAGGTATTATTTCTTATTTATATCTATGTTATCCAGATGGGAATAGAATAGAAAGGCTTTCTTTGGTCTTGCACGAAAAGTTGACATCTGTTACACTTTAAAGCAGATTTCTAAGTGAATCTGAGCAAACTGGAGTGAATCTGTAATCCTAATAAGAGGATGAACTTGAAATAATGACTTCGTTTTTAAAGAGAAATACCACTCAGTTTATTTTTCAAACAAGTTAGTAAAGAAGGCTTAAATAGCTAAGGAGAAAATAAGTGTAGCATAGTGGTCTTCTCTCTAATAAGCTGGAAGCATTTTAGTCCGGTGCAATTGCACAAATCATGACATGTTTTGGGGCTGGAGTGATTTAATGGAAAATAGATTTAGTAGAAAGTGCTAAATTTCCAAATGCACCCTTTTAAGGCGTAACAGCCTGGCCCTCAGATTAGATCCTATTAACCATACAGTGAGTCTTGCTGCATTTGTACATATGAGTCTAATATATCAGCAACAATAATGGCTTTGTATCAGTGAAAGAGGAATAGTGGGAGATGTTTACTGTCTCTTTCCCGCAAATCTTTGATCAAATAAAAATGGCTCTATTCCCTTTCTCTGCCCATCATTTGCAGAATGAATGAATGAACCCAGGAGATAATGTGAGAAACTTCTTGCAGGGATTTTATTCTAAATTACAGTTTGCAATTTTCAGACCAGATAATTACAAGCAATATTTTGTGTTTTATGTAAGAAGTACTGAAGTGTGTTTACAGTTCCATGTAAAATAGTACCAAGGTTCAAACTCCTTGGAAATTTCAAACAAGGCTTCATTCAAATTACCACGCTTGCTTACATTAGTAGAAAGTAAACACAGGCATCGGCTTTTATGACTGAGGGTCACTACTGAACATATAAGAATATAATATTTGCATTGTCAGTTCACTAGATGTTATTCAATTCCGAAATAGAGATGCATAGAGCCATTTCTGAGTGGCTTTAAGCCATTCCCATCTTTTATTTCCCTGCTGCACATCCACAATAGACTCAGCCTTCTCAAATGTTGTGTATGTGCACGAGAGCGTTGCTGTTGCTAGGAAAAGCCACAGCTTCAGACATGCATGCAGAAATTATATTCTCTCTGTGTGTTTCTTAATGAGTGAACTTTCCAAGGTTCAGTTCGGAATAGGCTTGCCTGGAATAGTCCTTAAATTTCAGGTTGATTTGGAATGAGCAGAATTGGATCATCTTAAACTTGGGTATAGTGGTACCTTGGGTTACATACGCTTCAGGTTACAGACTCCACTAACCCAGAAATAGTGCTTCAGGTTAAGAACTTTGCTTCAGGATGAGAACAGAAATCATGCTCCGGCAGCACGGCAGCAGCAGGAGGCCCCATTAGCTAAAAGTAGTGCTTCAGGTTAAGAACAGTTTCAGGTTAAGTACGGACCTCCGGAACAAATTAAGTACTTAACCCGAGGTACCACTGTACATTGTTGTGGTCTATTGTGACAGTGATTAAATCTTGGAGGCCTTTTGCTGCAACCCCAAACACCCCATCATACAGGGAAGGATGATTAGGTAATGTCGATCTCCCTACCTACATATTTGGACCTTCTCTCGTCCAAAAGGGAGTTGCCCCTATCTATAAGCATTTCTTTTGAGGAGCCACAGTAGAGTTGGAAGAAGGAGGGGGGCAAAATGGCTGTGGAAGCTGAGTAAGGGAAAATGGGGTAGGTCCAAGTAAATTTTGGTTGGCATCTTCTAGGTTTAGAGACGTTGGCCATCCCTGATGGAGTAGCATTTCGTGATTTCCCCTCCTGTTAACATAATTCATAAGGTTTAGCCAGAATTCCAGTACTGTACAATGTATTCTTTCTGACAAAGGCGAAGAAGTCACATTGGATAAATGCTTGGAGACGTTCTTGTTTCTGCATTGGTGTGGAAATGGAAGGAACCACTTTACAGCTTTGTCAGAAGAAAACCTGTATCTCAGCATGGCTTACTAAGTCTGACTCTTCCATCCTGTACAATATTATATTATATTATATACTTTACAGCTACAGTCATACCTCGGCTCCTAAATGCCTTGGGAGTCGAACGTTTTGGGTCCTGAATGATCGAAAACCGGAAGTGAGTGTTCCAGTTTGCGACCAATCTTTCTGAAGTCAAACGTCTGGTGGAGCTTCCTGCAGCCAATCAGAAGTCGTGCTTTGGAAGTTGAACGTTTTGGACTTCCGGAATGGATTCTGTTCGATTTCCAAGGCACCACTGCACTCTATTTAGGAAAAGGGGCTGTTTTATAACTATACAGTGGCAATTCTCAGAAAGTACCCTAAATAAATATTGCTCGGTCCATTCTGCTTTATCACATTCATGGTGGCATTGAAATACGTTCAAAAGAAGCAAATAGAACTTACCCTCTTTAAAATACATGTATTAGGCAGGCTCCTGTAAAAGACCTCTCTGCTTTAAGGAGTGTATTACTGAAAGGAAGCTTCAGCAGACTTAAACTGGATTCTAGGATGTGCATGCAGACGAAAGCTCATGCCAGTAACAAACATAGTTGGTCTCTTAAGGTGCTACTGGAAGGATTTTTTAAATTTTGTTTTGACTACGGCAGACCAATACTTCTACATACCTGTAATTGGATTCTAGGGTGTCCTCTTTATAATTCAACACTTTTACCATTGTTTTGTTTCATAGCTTTAGGCAAGCTTGTAAATATGTGAGTAATAATTACCTATAGGTGACCAGGCAAGGGTGCTGTTTGCCTATCTATTGGAGCAAAGGTCTATCTTTAGGCAAAAGGGAAGGCTTTCCCCCCTAAATTGTAGAGGTTGGCATTTTTTCCTTCAAGTCACCAACACACAACACATTAGTTACAATGCAGAGGGGCTAGCAACTTTTGTGGACTTTCTTCTAGTTCACAGTCCTGAAGACAGTGGCCTGACTGGAGCTTGTGTGTGTCCAGCTCTACAAAGACTGCAGCCTTTTATCAATGAGCTTGCATGACAGGAGTGCAGTTAATTGAAGAGTTTACCATTCCGTCATTTTTAATTGCTTTCGAGGGAATGACTCTTCTAGATTTAATGAGTGGATGCTTGTCGCACTTTTTGCCTTGTTGAATAGATAATTAAGACCACTGAATATTCATGTAGATGTTTAAAAACCTGCCTTGTTCTGCTGCTTCCCCAAAGCATTAGTAATATAGGAACACAAAACCACTATTGGAAGGAAGCTTTCTCATGCTATTCACTCCTAATTACTTTATCTGATAATTCTGTTTACTTTTAACTAGGTACTCCAAAGCAGATGTTTCTAATAAGTAGTATGCATTGTTCTATATGAGGATAACAACTGGTTGTAATAGCGCAACCTGTTAAATCTATTTTCTTTCCATTCCCTGCATCAGCAACAAAAAAACCTGCAAGCTTTTGCTGAAGATTCAGTTTTCTGAACTCTGTGGGTTGTAATGATTTTTTAAAAGAAATCTTTTGCTGTGCGGAATAGCTGTGGAGAGTTAAATTTCACTTAGCCTTAATCATCATTTTGCCACCAGTGGTGAAAATAAATGAAAATCCTTGTAGAAATCCAGAGAAATAAAAGTTACCATGCAGGGTGAATGAGGATTGAAGTAAGTTTTGTGTTAAAAAAATTATGTATAAATACTTATTCACACTAGCTTAAAACATTTGTAGCAGCATTTCTACTTTATTGATAAATGATGCAGCACACTTCAATAAATTTTTGCTGAATGCAACAAACTCATAGAAACACTCACAGTGGCCTATTGTGGTTGGAACATTGTAGTGGTGTTAGTAATTCCAAGGAGTAGGATGAAAAACATTCAACATGCACCAAAGTGTAGATAACTAAAGCACCTATAAAGGTAAAGGTACCCCTGACCAGTAGGTCCAGTCGTGGCCGACTGGGGTTGCGGCGCTCATCTCGCTTTATTGGCCGAGGGAGCCGGCGTACAGCTTCCAGGTCATGTGGCCAGCATGACTAAGCCGCTTCTGGTGAACCAGAGCAGCGCATGGAAACGCCGTTTACCTTCCCACCGGAGTGGTACCTATTTATCTACTTGCACTTTGACGTGCTTTCGAACTCCTAGGTTGGCTGGCGGGAGCAGGGACCGAGCAACGGGAGCTCACCCCGTCATGGGGATTCGAACCGCCAACCTTCTGATTGGCAGGCCCTAGGCTCTGCGGTTTAACCCACAACGCCACCCGCGTCCCCAAAGCACTTATATGTAAAGGTAAATGACCCCTGGATGCTTAAGTCCAGTCAAAGGCAACTATTGGGTTCCGGCGCTCATCTCACTTTCAGGCCAAGGGAGCCGGCATTTGTCCACAGACAGCTTTCCGGGTCATATGGCCAGCATGACTAAACCGCTTCTGGCACAACGGAACACCGTGACGGAAACCAGAAAGCACAGAAACGCCGTTTACCTTCCTGCCACAGCGGTACCTATTTATCTGCTTGTGCTGGTATGCTTTTGAAACTGCTAGGTTGGCAGGAGCTGGGGCAGAGCAATGGGAGCTCACCCCATCGTGGGGATTCAAACCACCGACCTTCTGATTGGCAAGCCCAAGAGGCTCAGTGGTTTAGACCACAGCGCCACCCGCGTCCCTACTAAAGCACCTATGGAAGAGAAGCCAGGATGCTTGAATAGGTCTTTCTGTTTTAGATTTTGGGTGCCACCTTCAATACTCAACTTGCAATCTGCCTTCATTACCGTGTGTTTACTAAAATGTACAGTGGTACCTCGGGTTAAGTACTTAATTCGTTCCGGAGGTCCGTTCTTAACCTGAAACTGTTCTTAACCTGAAGCACCACTTTAGCTAATGGGGCCTCCCGCTGCCGCCGTGCCGCCAGAACACGATTTCTGTTCTCATCCTGACTCAAAGTTCTTAACCCGAGGTACTATTTCTGAGTTAGCAGAGTCTGTAACATGAAGTGTCTGTAACCTGAAGCGTATGTAACCTGAGGTACCACTGTATAGGATTATCCTTAACTAAATACTAGTTTAATCAGAAATAAGTCCCACTCTGGTAAGTGAGGCTTAGTTTCAGGTAAGTTTACATAAGGTATTGCTCAGGTGCCCCAAATTCACTTTCAGAAGGAAGTAACATCTGCTTTGATATTGCTGAAAAACAATGTGCATACAGTGGTACCTCGCAAGACGAATGCCTCGCAAGACAAAAAACTCGCTAGACGAAAGGTTTTTCCGTTTTCGATTTGCCTCGCAAGACGAAATTTCCCTATGGGCTTGCTTCGCAAGACGAAAACGTCTTGCGGCTTTGTTTCCTTTGTCTAAAAACAAAGACATGTTTTGTTTATAAAGTTAATTTATTTTCCCTTCAATTTTTGAACTGCTCTTTACAGTATGTGTGACTTTAAAGAGCAGTTAATAAACTGTTGTTGTACCAAATTTGGCTTTGTTTCGACTTTTTTGACCATAGGAACGCATTAATTGATTTTCAATGCATTCCTATGGGATTTCGTGATTCGCAAGACGAAAAATTCGCTAGACGACAAAAATTGCGGAACGAATTAATTTCGTCTTGCGGGGCACCACTGTATATGCTCACAAGTGATTTAAGTTTTCCATGCACAAATCCTTGTTTTGCACGATATTTTGCCCATTAAAAAGTTTGGGTAGGATTTCATAAATCGGACGTACCTGTATGTGATTGTGTGCAAACTTTGCCTGCAGTGCACCCCGAACCAAATCATCTTTTTTTATGATATGCCTTTTATATCTGACAAAGTGAGTTTGTGGGAGTACATCTGCTATAAAAGGAACAATTCATATTTCTTTCTTCTTCTTTTTTGCTATGCTTCGTACAAAGTTAAAGCAATAACATATTATACTTTTCAATTGAATTAGGACAGTTTGCTCTATCAAATTTTATTGCCATTACATGGCATTGTAACTGGCTGATAAAAT